>NC_142933.1:57287064-57292064 GCF_046866305.1 Octopus bimaculoides | reverse complement strand
CTTCCTCTGTATGTGCCAGCAAGTCAGCATCATCAGCATAGAGCAATTCTCTGACAAGTACTCTGAAAACCTTTATCTTACATTTAAACCTGGTCAGATTAAATATGCTACCAGATGTCCGGAATCTGATTCCAATTCCCCTGTTACAATCCTCAAATGCATACCAAAGCAATGTGACAAAATATATAGAGAAAAGTGTAGGGGCAGGAATATCTCCCTGTTTTACACCGTTGTCCACTGAAAATTCATCAGATAGATTACCATTAAAAACTACCTGAGCTTTCATGTTGCTGTACAATTTCTCGAAGAGGCTCACAAAATGTGTCGGGCAACCAAGTTTGCACAAAACAATCCACAGTGCGTCCCCGTTTACCGTGTCAAATGCCTTAGATCTATAAAAACCTGGTATAGTGGCATTTGTTCCTCTAAACATTTCTCCTGAACCTGCCTTGCAGAAAATATCATATCCATCGTTCCCCGCTCGGGTCTGAAACAACACTGTTCCTCAGGAATCACATGTGGACACACATTCTCCACGAGACGTTCTAACATGATCCTCGAAAGTATCTTCCCAGTATGTGCCAGGAGAGTTATTCCTCTGGAATTACCACACACTGATTTGGGTCCCTTACCTTTGTATATAGGGATTAGAATGCCGTTTATCCATTCCTGTGGCACAGAGGACTCAGTCCAAACTTGACACAACAGGCTATGAATTTCAGAGGAGATGTGATCCCCACCTGCTTTCAGAATTTCAGCTGGAATACCATCCAGCCCAGGAGCTTTGTTGGATCTCAGTTTCCGTATTGCCAGTTTTACTTCTTCAATGGAAGGCGCATCGTCCATGTGTTGCATTATCACTCTTTGGGGGATATTATTTATGACATCCATGTTCACTACAGATGGATTATGGAAAAGTTCCGCAAAATGCTCCCTCCATCTGCTCATTATTCCAGGAGGATCCTTAATAACCTCATTTCCGTCTTTTGATTTTGCGGTCCAAAAGCTTGTCGCAATAAGCCGTACAAGTTTTTAATGTCTTTCCTTTCATAAGATGCCTGTATTTCCTCAGACAAATTACTCCACCAGGTATCTTTGAGCCTCCTTAATTCCTTTTGCAGTTCTGCTTTCTGCGCTCTGTATACCTTTTCTAGTTTTTCTTTGCCCTTAATGTTTGGGTTAAGAAGTTTTTCATAAGTAGACCTCTTTGTTGCCAGTAGCTCATTTACCATTGCATCATTGGAGTCAAACCAATCTCTATGTTGTCTCCTCTTAAAACCCAGCACATCCACTCCAGCCTTATATAATCCTTCTCGAAAAGATTGCCATGAACCTTCGAAATAAATATTACTGCATCTATCCCGAAATAACTGTGAGACCTGTGGCTGTTTAAGTTGTCCTACATCAATTTTTAGGGGGACTCGCACACATGCACTGCGCTTTCTTGTACGAACCCTGAATTTGAACTTAGCCCTAACCATTTTGTGATCAGTATCACAATCAGCTCCTCGCAGTACTCTGAGACTACACAAATCCTGTAGGTCAGATTTCCGAGTTAATACAAGGTCAATCATGTGACCTTGCTTTGATCTTGGATGAATCCAGGTGACTTTATGTTTCAGCTTATGGTGAAAAAATGTGTTCCCAACAGCCAACCCTAGTTCAGAGCACATTTGTAGCAGGTGTAAACCATTTTTGTTCACCTCACCTATTCCATACCGCCCAAGTACATTCCAAGCACTATTGTCCCTGCCAACACGTGCATTGAAGTCGCCGAGCACAACCAACTTCTCATTCAGAGGGACTGAGAGGATACTACTTCTAAGTTCCTCATAGAATGCATGGATATTTTCTTCATTTACTGAGAGTGTGGGAGCATAGATGGAGAAAACAGTCACAAAGTGTCCACAAGAGAGAGGGATCCGGAGTTTCATCCTACGGTCATTTATACTTTGTGGTTGTTCTAGGTCTTTCAGTAAATTACTTCTAATTGCAAACCCAACACCACCCTCCCTTTTCTCTCCCTTTGGCCTCCCAACCCAGAACACTGTGAAGCCGGTTGCTCTTTCAACAAGATGATCTTCACCTGAACATCTTGTTTCAGATAGAGCTGCAATATCAACATTAAGACGTCTCAGCTCCTTAGTTACTAGAGCTGTTCTTCTTTCAGGCCTATCCGCTCGATCCAAGAGAGTTCTCACATTCCAGCATGCCAAGTTAAGTAAAACCTTTTTCCTCGCATACTTTTTATTATTGCTTATATTTCTTCGTTCGTTCCTGCTATATTGAACCACCGTTAGCCGCAGTAAACTAACCAGCAGAGTGCGGACAGACAATTTTTAATGCACCTTTTCTAGCACCTTCCCAGTATATCCAGGTGAGCAGTGTTCTCCTTAAAAGGGCTGCTCAGACACAGGATTCTCCACCGAAAACAGCCCCTGTCCATGAAGACATGTTAGCGATGTTAAAATAAGAACCCTGCCGCCTTATGTGCAGATTTGTAACTGTATGCTTTCAACCGGTCAAGTCTGCATACGTCGCCACTCCTCCATCGCCACAGGACTTTTCTCTCCTCCTTTCTTCTTTCTTCCTCTCCTCTCTTGCCCTTCTCACTCCTTTTTCCTTCCTCCACCCCCATCCATCCTTCCTCCTCCTCTCTCTCTCTTTCTTTTCCCTAATTTTTTCTCGGGTCATACTAAGATGACTGTGATTTGACAGTGTTTTGTCTTGTTGGGGACATCTGTACTTCATTGGATTTTAGTGACAAACGCTTGTACAACACCTTTGCCACTCTCTAGGTCAAAATAGTATAATCCAGTGACAAGCGAGAGCAAGATGACTAGTACTAAGTTGACTGCAGGTTTTATATCAGAGTATCCTCTCCTAGGCTTTTCCTCAAAAGGAGACTGCAAGCCAGCAGTGGTAGATCAATTTAAATTCGGAGTTTTATTCTCCTATACTGGTTGTCCCAACCACGACCTCATAAAAAAAAAAAAGAGCCCAGTCTGCTCCCACAGAAGTCATGGACCTGGTTTTATGTCGGAGTGTCCTTCTCCTAGAAGAGTTGCCTTCACTTGGCTAATGGGCCTCGTCTACCCCACATATTAAAAAAAAAAATACATAGAAAATACATAGAAAAGTCAATATAAAAGATGTAGATATGAAAGGAGAAAAGTAAATGCAATGGAGATACATATAAAATATAAAATATATATAAAAACGATGTGTAAAAAACACATAAATACGATGTGTAAAAACACATAAAGATACATAAAAAGTAAATATAAAAATATATAAAAAGTAAATATATAAAAACAAAGTAGTAAATATAAAAAAATATATATATATAAAAAGAAATGCATATAAAAATATACACACACACAGCACAACAACACGCGCACACAGAATTATAAGAGGTCGCTCTTATAAGTATTCCTGAGCGCTACTGGTAACATGTAATCCAGTACAACCTGTCTCATGGTCGGGTCGTCGGCGACTAAACTGGCAACCCCACCAAGCTCGCTTGGTGAGGAGGGTGATTGTTGGCATCCTGCGGGATGAAAAATAAGACTCGTCGAAAGGACGTAAGAACTACTGTGTAGTAACGTCCACCCAACAATGTTTGTTTCTGTGTGTGTGTTTAAATTCTGTTTATATATATATATATATATATATATATATATATATATATACTATTTGTTTTTACATGATTGAACGCAGCGTCTCCAATTGTAAGGAGTTTTTCGTAACTTCATATTTTCCGACGCTACTCTATCTCTTTCTCTTCCTCTATCATCCCCCCCTCGTTCTTCCTCTTTACTACTACGTATCTCGCTTTACCCCTCTCGTTCTTCCTCTGTTACTACTACGTATCTCTTTTTTCTCCCTCGTACTTCCTCTCTTCTCTTTTCCTTTCGTTGCTCACCTATTCTTCTACTTCCTCCCTTTGTTTCTCCCTCTACCACTCTCTCTCTTCCCCTCGTTCTTCCTCTTTACTACTACGTATCTCGCTTTACCCCTCTCGTTCTTCCTCTGTTACTACTACGTATCTCTTTTTTCCTCCTCGTACTTCCTCTCTTTCTCTTTTCCTCTCGTTGCTCACCTATTCTTCTACTTCCTCCCTTTGTTTCTCCCTCTGCCACTCTCTCTCTTCCCCTTACACCGGCATGGTCACATGCTTCCGGTCAATAATCCTTTTCTTCCTTGGCTGTCGCCGAGCTAACACGCGAACCACTTTGTCCCTACTTTCAAGTTCGTGTCTCACAGCGTTCATACACAAACAATTTTTCTCGTCTGGCCGTAAAGCCTTTTCTGTTTGTTTTCCTGTCTTGTTTTTTGTCCGCCACGACATTCCTCCATGGCAAGATTTAATTTGTGTATACAAATTTAATTTGCGGTCCATGGGAAGAGCTGTTTTAACGATGCGTCCTGCCTAGCTCTTCGAAACGCCGGTGTTAAAACGGAGGTAGCTGATGAAGTAGAATGTTCTCTATGTGGCTTGTGTGTTTTCTCGTCTCTGTTTTGTTTGCAATGTCCTGTACCCAGATATGCACCTATACATACAGGTGGATGTCGGTATGCACATACCTGTACGTATATATGCATATACTCATTTACTATTTGTTTATATATATATATATATATATATATATATATATATATATATATATATTTCCAAGGTTTCAAATTTATATATTTAAAAGAGATAGAGACTTCAAACACGACCCATATTCCATTTATTCAATTATTTACCATCCGATGTCAACATTTCTGTGCCCAAACCTATCCAGCGACTGATCCGTTGGATGTCTGACGTTTGACACTTCCTCAGGAATGGTTTCCACCAGAACAAATTACGAAAAAACACAAATAACGATCATAACAAATTATTAAATATTATTAAACTTTCCTTAGCTTAAACTCGGCCATGCTGTCTTCGTACTAGATATGTATATATAGGGGAGGTAACTCCTTAATTTTTTCTATTGTTACCGCTCTCC
>NC_142933.1:57202064-57282064 GCF_046866305.1 Octopus bimaculoides | reverse complement strand
GAACTAAAACTAATTGTTAGGTTATGCCTATTAAAGAGTTTCCTGTATCTATGATGTATTGGAAAATATCTATCTATATATGACAAGAAATATTTACCAATATATAATATCACTTCGAGGGAGTAAGGGGGTGTGAACTAGATAATTTTCGCGTGCCTATGTTTTCTTTTCTTTACTTCTGGCCAAATAGTGGGTGTGTAAGCTATTTCCTCTTTAAATCCACTAGCTTTAAGGGCATTGTTTTATAGTAGGGCAGCATTATTAAATATGTTTATACTGGAAGAGAGGCTAGAAATTCTCCTACTAATATTCTTAACTAAATTCTTAAACACTATGGTCGGTGGGGGCAGCAGGAATCTACATTAATATAACTAAGTCTATCGTTGAGCTTTCTTTTGTTGTAACTATTATTATTATTATTATTATTATTATTATTATTATTATTATTATTATTATTATTATTATTGTTCAGTAGTTTTATTTTTATAACGTGCTTTCACTTCACTACCGAGCGCAGCTCTGTGCGCCTTGGGTATGTGTTATGGTTTGCTGTGGTGCTCTTATGGTTACTGTATTGAAAGTGTTTTGCGTAGGATGTGTGCAGTGCCCAGTAGTGCAATTTTCTGTATGTTATATATATTTGTAAGTCCTGGTGTTTTTGTTATCTATTTGTCTGAATATTTTTTTATTATACCTAAGGCACCTACTATGATAGGAATTGTTTCTGTTTTTAGATTCCACATTCGAGTTACCTCTATTTCCTGGTCTTTGTATTTTGAAAGTTTTTCCATTTCTTTTAGAGAAACGTTGTCATCTTCTGGTATTGATACATCAATTAGAAAGCATTTTTTTCTTCATGATCTTTGACAACTATATCTGGTCTATTTGCCTTAATTTCTCTATCTGTGTGTATTGGCATATCCCAGAGTATGGTTGCTTTCTCGTTTTCTGTGACCTTTTCTGGCGTGTGTTTATACCATCTTTTTTCTGTTGTTATTCCATAGTGTTGGCATAGCTTCCAGTGTATATAGGTCCCAGCTCTGTCGTGTCTGTGAATATATTCCTTCTTAGCCAGGACTGGGCAGCCAGAGATAATATGATTTATTGTTTCTTGTCCATCTCCACATATTCTACAGTTACTTGTTATGTTTCTTTTCATTATATGTTTTTGGTAATTTCTGGTGGGGAGGCTTTGGTCTTGTGCAGCAATTAAAAATCCTTCAGTCTCTGCTTTGAGTCCTGAGCTTCTCAACCATTGCTGGGATTTTTCTCTGTCTATTTCTTTTGCATTTAGTTTAGCCCAGTATTTACCATGTAGGGGCTTTTCTTGCCATCGTTTTATCATGGTCCGTTGCTGTTCTAGTTTTAGTTTGGATAGCTTTTGTTGTTTCTTCTTCTTCTTCTTCTTCTTCTTCTTCTTCTTCTTCTTCTTCTTCTTCTTCTTCTTCTTCTTCTTCTTCTTCTTCTTCTTCGTATTTGTTAGGTAGATTGATTTCTTGTTTGTATTTGTCAGCTTCCTTAAATACTGAAAACAGTTTTTTGTTTTGCTCGTGTTTTGTGGCTATTTGTATTAGTTTTCCCTGCTTCTGGAGTAGGTATTTTTGCAGTCCTATGGTGGTTATTTTATAATAGTTTTCTAGCTGTATAAGACCCCTGCTACCTTCTGTGCGTTGTATATATAGCCTTTCTATGTCAGATTTTGGGTGGTGCATCCTATATCCTGTCATTATTATTATTATTATTATTATTATTTATAATACACACACATATTAAATATATATATATATATATATATATATATATATATATATATATATATATATATATATATATATATATATATATATATATATATATATATATATGATACACACACATAATATATATACCTTTTTTCTCTCTATCCCTCTATAATCCTCTTTATTTTTTATTTTCCGTTTCTCCTCTCATTCTTTGCTGTTCTCTGTCTTTTTTCCACTCCCTACTATCTTTCATTCCTTCTCTCTCCTCACTCCTTTTGTTTCTTTCCCTCATCCTCGCTCTTGTCCCCCTTCTCCTCTGCCTGTTTGCTCACACGTGACTACAGGTCATTTCTCTCACCTCTGTCCTTTTTGGACACGACGTCTACCTAGCTGGACGTCATATCTCTCGCCTCCCGACATTTTTTTTTACTACTATTTTCTTCTCTTCTATTAATTCTATATCCTTTCAAAATTTCTCACAGGCGTTACCCATTACAATGCGTCTTGAACTAATAGCCCTTAATGTTTATCTTCGTCGATTGTTTACTCCATACGTTCACTATGTTGCTGTTTGTTCGTTCGAAGCCCTAACTCACCACAAATTCTATTGTTATGTTTCCCTCGGACTGACTCGCAGAGATAACATAACGAGTTATACAATTTAATTATTACATTTATTGTTCAATTACATACAAAGAACGCACTCACCCAATGTTCGTTATGAATAAACAAAAGTCATGTCCGCCATATATATATCAATGACATTTTACTACGACAGTCCCACAAGACAACAACAATGAAACAATGAACTCAGACGAACCACATGACACACGGAACGTCAGACGAATTACGTATCTAACAGTCCATATAACACCTCCCCACTGAAATTGATGCTACACAAGAAGTATCAACAGCAAAGTCTCTCTTGGGTTTTACGGGTTCTCTTGGACCGTCTTGGGTTGTCTGGTCCATACTCTGGAACGGGTAACATGGTCTTGGGTCTGGTTTGTCTTTGTGTTAGTGGCACAGTTTCCGAGATCTCCATCGGGTGATCTGTTGCAAATTCAAATACAGTGTTTTCTGCATCACCAGGTTCATTGTCTTCCTCAGTTGTGTACCGCGGTCGCAGCTGTTCCCAGTGTCGTCTCCACATCGGGCCATGAGGTATGACCTTCACGTTAAAGCAGCGAGTACCCAATGACTTCTTAATGATTGCTGGTACCCATCGGGGATCTTTGTCTCGGCGAGGTCCATAGTATAGTGCATACACAGGATCTCCGGCCTTGTACTGCCTGGTAACTTTAGCGACATCAGCCGAGCTTGGAGTCACCTGAGACTTATGTGCTTCCTTAGACTGTTTGCCTTGAGCAATGTGTACTGGCGATGGCAGCAGAGAATCAATCCTTGTTCGTATCTGCCGGTGATTCAAAAGTTCACTTGGAGAGAATCCACAGGATGTCGGTGTTCTCCGGTACTGCATCAAGAATTCTTGAAGTGCTCGTGTCGGCGGAAGAGAAGACTTCCTCAGAGCTTGTTTGAAGGTCTGCACCAAACGTTCCGCTGCTCCGTTGGTAGCTGGGTGGTAAGGTGCACCTGTCAGGTGTGTGATCCCGCGTTCTTTGCACCAGCTCTGGAACTCCTCAGACGTAAAAGTTGGTGCGTTATCGGTGACCAGTGTGTGAGGAAATCCGAAGTGCGCAAAGTCTTCCTCAAGCAGATTTAAAGTGGCTTTGGAGGACGTGGAGGAAGTAGGATGAATGCATGGGTACTTGGAATAAGCATCTGTGATCACCAGCCAATCTCTACCCATAAAATTTATTGCATGGTCCAGATGTAAGCGGCTCCACGGCTTTTCTGGTAACATCCATGGGTGAACTGGAGGCTTAGATGGCTGCCTTTGATGTTCGTTACATGAATCACATCGTCGACTGGCTATCTCTATAGCAGCATCGATACCAGGCCAATATACAGCAGTTCTTGCTAGCTGTTTCATGCGTTCCATGCCAAAGTGTCCGAGATGCAGAAGATTGAGGATCTTTAGCTGCAAGCTATGTGGAATCACAACTCTAGATCCATGTATAAGGCATCCATGACAGATACTAAGTGAGTTTGATAACTTACGGAACTTGTTGACTTCGTCATTGATCTCCATGTTCTTTGGTGGCCAGCCTTCACGGACGTAGCGCATCACTGTAGATATCACTGGATCTTTCCCTGACTCTTGACGGAGGACGTTAGCATCCACAGGTTGGACTTGAATACTAAGAGCTTTGATGGCACACACCATGTCTATGTCTTCACAATTTTCCTTTCTGTCAAAGTCGTTGTCATCACCGAATGGCAAGCGACTGAGGGCATCAGCATTGCCATGATCTGCTGATTTCCGATATTCAATGGTGTAGTCAAACTGGTTCAGCCACAGGGCCCATCGTGCTAGTCTGTTAGCAGCGAGAAGTGGCGTCCCTTTCCTCGGACTGAATAGTGATGTCAGTGGCTTGTGGTCAGTCACGAGTACGAATTTACGACCGTACAAATACTGGTAAAACTTCTGCAAGCCAAATATGATAGCTAGGGCTTCCTTTTGAATTTGACTGTAGTTACGCTGTGCAGAAGTGAGAGTCTTGGACATATTGGATATTGGGCGCTCGCTTCCATCAGGATAGCAGTGAAACAGGACTGCTCCAATACCAACGTTTGATGCGTCACAAGCCAGTCCCAAAGTTTTGTTTGGATCGAAGTGTATCAGAACTTGACTTGATGAAAGTACATTTTTCAAGTGATCAAAAACTGACTGTTCCTCATCTCCCCACTTCCAAATAGTTGACTTTTTCGTAAGGCAATAGAGTGGCTCTGCTATACTGGCTAGGTTTGGGATAAACTTTCCATAAAACTGAACTGAACCTAGGAAAGATTTCAAGCTTGATTCGTTCGTTGGAGATGGCATCTTTAAGACTGCTTCAACTTTGGATCCCTTAGTGATCCCTTCAGTCGACAAAATGTGTCCAAGGTATTCTACACTGGGCAGTGCAAACTGGCACTTTTCACGGCGACATCTGAGTCCATTGTCGCTTAGACGTGTGAGCAGACACTTTAGGTTGTTTAAGTGACTGTTTGCATCTTTCCCACTGACGAGCATGTCATCCTGGAAGACGGCCACTCCAGGTAGATCATGGGTCAGGTTTTCCATGATCTCCTGAAAGTAACCAGGTGCTGACTTGATTCCGAAAGGGAGTCGTTGTTGCAGGAGTACTCCACGGTGAGTGCTGAGTGCGAGTCTGCGTTGACTTTCTGGAGCCAGTTTGATCTGATTATAGGCATCAGCAAGGTCTATCTTTGTATATCCGAATCCACCTCCGAGTTTCTGCATCAGTTCAGCAGGGAGTGGCATTGGATGACGGTGATCAGCAAGTTGGTCATTAATTCCCACAGAGTAGTCACCACAAATCCGTAGTTTGGGCTTCAGGTTGCTTGAAGCGTGTGCTTTACGAATCGGTACCACTGGCGTTCCGTATTCATTGAATTGAACAGGCTTCCAGATTCCCTTGGCGATGCCTTCTTCATAACCTTTGGGACCGGACGTGCCTGGTGTTGCGTCCGATTTGAACTTCACTTCCAGTTCAAAGTTCTTGAGACATCCCAATTCTTGCTTGAAAAGATCTGGAAATTCATCACACATGTTGTGACAATCTTGCTGCAGGGAAACATAGGGCTCGCTTGAGGTCTTTGGATACATCCCTTCTGCACCTTCCCTCTTAGCTTGGCTGTCTATGCTTTTCAAACCTAGAGCAGTGTCTACGGAAATTCCCAGAGTCTGGATAGCATTCCGACCCAGCAAATTAAGATCAGAGATCTTGGTGACTATGTAAGGTATAAGATCCTGCTTACCAGTTGTTGGATCCTTGGTTTGGCCCATGAAAGTTCATAGAACAGGCAGGTTGTGCTTGCTGGCAGATTCATAGCGATGCTTGACATCTTGCAGCTTTGGTCTTCCAAGTTGTTTCCAGACTGACAAGGAAACAAAATTGCCTGTAGTAGCAGTGTCCAATTCCATTGTGAACAGTCTGTTCTGGATTGTTACTGGCACAATTAAACTATGAGTGTCTCGGGAAACTTCACCTAGGATCGCCTTGACTAGCTCAGCTTTTGTGATTCTTTTCACGGGAGTTTGTGAATGACCATTGCGTTGCTGATGTTGTTTTTTCCTACACACCGCTTGCAAATGACCCTTTTTATCACAAAAATGACATTTGGTTTCCCTGAAAGGACAGTCTGTTGCTTTGTGGGCCTTTCCACATCGGTAGCATTTCTCCTGGTTTGTGGAATAAGACTGCTGATGTTTCTTTTGAGGACTCTTATTCCTGTTCTGCTGGACCTTGTACACCTGCTTGGTTTTGGAACTGTATACAGTTTCTTTTGCAACCTTTGCTACGTCTTCAGTCTCAATGGCAACCTGGACAGCACGGGCAAAATCTAGTTCTGAGTCTTTTATCTTAAAAAGCGCCTTCAGAACCGCTTCATTGTTAACCGAACATATGAATCTCTGTCTCAGAGCTTCATCCTGTGGGTTGGTGATCGCTGGAAAATCACAGGTAGCTGCATCCTGGCGTATACGTGCTGCCAGCTCCTGGAGAGTTTCGCCTGGCTTCCGCTGCATATCACTCCAAAACTTGAAACGCTCTCTCACAATGAAAAGTTTAGGGTCGAACTGTTCCTTCATGAAGTCAACGATTTCGTCCATTATCAAGTTGTTGATATCTTTAGGCGGATTTTGTTGGGTAGCCAGATTAGCAAGTTGTTTGTAAACAGTAGCAGTCTGATTGGTCAGGAACACTTGTGCCATGCGTTTTTCAGGTACAGCATTAGCAGCCACAAACGTACGGAATCTTGACCAGTAATCAGGCCATAGTTCTGTCGCTGAATCAAATGCAGTAAATGGTGGAATCGACACTGTTGTTGAAGCAGCTGAAAAATAGCCACTAGAATCGCCTTCAACTTGTCGAGCACCAAACAGTTTTAACAGAGCGTCCATATCTTTCTGATGTTGTTGCATTTGCTTGTCCATTTGTTCCCTAAACAATTTAATAAGTTCTACTGTCTGTTTTTCAGCCATTGTTATTACGATGAATAATTTTACGGTAAAGTAAGCATGTATCCTATCGGTCCTATCGGCGACGCCAATAAACTCTGTTATGTTTCCCTCGGACTGACTCGCAGAGATAACATAACGAGTTATACAATTTAATTATTACATTTATTGTTCAATTACATACAAAGAACGCACTCACCCAATGTTCGTTATGAATAAACAAAAGTCATGTCCGCCATATATATATCAATGACATTTTACTACGACAGTCCCACAAGACAACAACAATGAAACAATGAACTCAGACGAACCACATGACATCTATATTTTAAAATTTTCAGGATGCTGCTGTCTTATGAAGTTTTCTTATCTTGTTGAAAGCTCGAAATATGTAGTAATAAACAGTCGACAACTAAGGGGCAGTTAGACTTCTTTTGGTATTTTGTCCCGTATTTGTCTCTCGTGTGTTTGCGTGTTTTTCGTTCGTTGGTGATGTCCTGTAATTGATGTGATATTTTGTATGTATGCATGTGTGTGTGTGTGTGTGTGTGTATATACATATATATATATATATATATATATATATATATATATATATATATATATATATAATTAAAAACGTAAAATTAAAACAGAACACAAAGGATTCCGCGGTACACGTGTTATATATATATATATATATATTATCGTTCACATAACATTTATATATATGTTATGTGAATGATAATATTTGGAAAACAGAAGTGTTTAATATTCAATTTCATATATATATATATGAAATTGAATATTAAACACTTCTGTTTTATATATATATATATATATATATATATATATATATATATATATATATATATATATATATATATATATATATATATATATATATATATACACACACACACATGCATACATAAAAAATAGCACATCAAGTACAGGACATCACCAACGAACGAAAACACGCAAACACACGAGAGACAAGCATAGGCCAAAAAAAGTGTGTGTATGTGGATTTTGTCCTCCATCACCGCCTGATAACTGGTTTGGGTTTGTGTACGTCCTCGTAATTATAGCAGTTCAGCAAGAGAGACCGATAGAATAAGTAACGGGCTTTAAAAATGTACTGGTATCAATTTGTTGGACTAAAACCTACATAGCTGCAGTCCAACGACTGAAACAAATAACAGGTAAAAGGTTAAAAAGACATATGAATATATATGTCAAATGCATATTTTGAATATGGCTGTAGAATATTAAACCACCGGCCTTTAATATGTTTCAATGCTTAAAGTTATTTGGCCACAAGGAACCACCATTGATATTTAAAAAAATTCTTTGCTACAGGAACTATGAGTTGGAACTACCAATATGTTGAACTAGCAATATATTGAAATTGTTGACACCTCCAGAGTGTTGGTCCATGGCTTTGGTTTTTCAGGTAATTGCGTTTCTTTACTTCTGTTGAGGTTTGGGTGATTGGGCTTACTTTCATGGTGGTAACTTTGATCCGATGTTTAAGTTATCGGTTGATGAGAATAAACATACAGAAGTCTGAAATTTGAGGAGGGGTTTTACAGCAAGGAAAATCAATGCCTATATTAACGTTACTAGCTGACATACCCGGTAATTCCCGGGAAAGCGGGGCTTATCCTTTGGTTCCGTTCTCATAATTGTTTCGCTAATCCAATAACAACAATACAAAGTATGTAACCCTTAAAACAGTTTTTGTGCATTTACAGAAAATACCGAACTGTCTTAGACAGGATCTTGTTTTTAGGAATTCCCAATATGTTATGAATACCCAAATTGTGAAGTCAGTTATGTAATAACATGAAATTAGTTACCCGATAGTAAGAATTCAAATAAAGTAGCCCCGAAAAGGGCTTTAATGCGTTCCCAAAGTATATAGAACACTGTAGGAAATACTAATTAAGGTATGTATACTAAAATCATGAAGCATATTACGTAATAACAGGCTAATCAGATATGAGATAATAGCAATTCAAAGTAAATAACTCTAAAACGGGCTTTTGTGCGTTCCCAGAGAATATTATCCTCAGGGGCGCTAGTATTGGAATATTCGTGAATAAATCACTAACCGAAATAAGTGGATCTATTGTTTAAGCGTTGTACTGGATAAATTGCGAAAATAACTCTAATAGTTCAAATACTAGGAAATAAGCATACTCAATTTCATTTTTACCAAATAATTTAGAAAAATTAATGGGTCATTTCTCTTGGCTATATAAAAGGATCCCTTCCAAGGGCGAATGGGTTATTTCCCTTGGCTTTTAAAATAAAATATATTAGATATATATATAAGGATCCCTTCCAGGGGCCCTATTATCGATTTTTTTTTCAAAAATCTGAGTATGCCATCAGGTTTCCAGACGTGAGTTCTACTCACGTATCAAGTTTCATCAAAATCGATAAAACGATGTAGGAGGAGTTAGCTTAACAAACACACTCACAGACAGAATTTCCCACATATGTAGTAGATTAAAGTTAGAGATGATAATTAATTCATTCATGTATTTTTTTTCCGATGGTATCTGTAATTTCATAATGCTGCGCTGCTTCTTTTGTTTGTATGGCTCTGGAAGAAGAACAATATTTACGTGAGAGATGGTTAGTATATCTGTAGGAAAGTATGTCTCCTATCAGTGCCAGTTGTACAATAAGGCTAAGGACATGAATGTCTGAGTAACGATATACTGTAAGCTGGAAATATCAAATATTTATAAAATTTTACTCTGTTTAAGGTATTGAAGTATTCCTTTTTCATGCTTATCGTGTACATGATCCCACCTATAAACACACAAATAATTGTACGCTGCACCCACATGTCGAACACTCTAGCCGAGCCGAGACAACCAGTTTGAATATAGAATGAAAAACATCTCTAGGATCTATTTCAAAACGGGGGCACCAGTTTTCATTTATGTTTTATGTAGTGTTTTTGGCACCGAAAGACTTTCAAACTTCGTATACTTATCTATTTTGTGTTATAGAACAGAAAAATATTTTTATATTCGAATTTATTTCATGTAAAAAATTGTCTTATTTCGATAATTTCTACTAATCACTGACGTCTATTCAGTTGAAAACAGTTAGCGCTGTAACGGTGTATATCGTATTAATCCCCTAACCCTAACCCTAACGCTAACTAGACTGTTAACCCTAACCCTAACCCTAAAACTAACCCTAACTCTAGAATCCGAACTCTAAAATTGTTACACACATAGATACGCACAGCGTAATTTATTATATAAACAATATATGCGTATAAATTACGATTAAACCGGATGAAATATGTCACAGGGAATAACATTTTTATGACCGCCCAGCAGTAACTCTATTCAGCTGAATAGACGTCAGTGATTGGTTGAAATTACAGAAATACGACAACTTTAACATGGAATAACTTGCGATGTACGTTTTTTTGTTAAGAAGACTAAGAGTAAAAGATGTTTTATATGACACATTCTACCAGTGTCCCAAGTTTCAAAGTGTTTCGTTAGTGTTTCGTTAAGAAAATACTGGTGCCCCCGTTTTGAAATAGATCCCATCTGTATAACGAGGAACATGATCTGCATAAAACTGTCAATCAGTGAAGGCATTCTCAAATAATGTATTGGAAATTCCACTTTTACAAGGACTGTCTAGTAAATCCCACTGTACTACACACTATGAATAAAATCGCGAAACTGCCTTCCACAAATTAAAGAAATTAAGAACTTTGAAACGAAACACCTGGAGATTCTTAAAATACAACACATTTATAACGAAGACGTTTTAGCTTGGGGTCACCACATATAACGAGGAGGGTGAATGAGGAATGTGTTGTGAGATATGTACAACTTGAGATGGAATAAACTGGTAAGTGACGTTTTATTCTTCGTTATAAAATACGATCTTTGCAATACATGAATTAACATAACATAACAGGTTATTACAAAGATGTGTGAAAGAACTTCGTGGTTAGGTTGGACTGTTGATGTTGTAGGCATAGTTGACGTGATGTTGGTGGTGTGTAGAGAAAACTGTTGGTCGTGTGATGTTCATACAGCAATGGTGTAGACAGGCATCTGGAGGAGATGATGAGAACGGAGACTGGCTGGTGTCGTTGCTGGAGACAAGATGCATGTGTGGTCAGTGGCGCGTGCCAAAGACCTAGAACAGTCGAGAACTGCTTTACTTATAGGGAATAGGAGGCTCCCAGAGCTGGTGATTAATTTGTCACGTAAGGAAAAATAAACTGTTGCACCAACGTGATTGGACGGCTGGAAGCCGACCAATACAAACAACAGAGTCGTTTAATCACGAAGTCATGTGACCTCTAGAAGGAAAAGGGCTTGAGGAGCCGTTTTATGGGTATTTAAGCCTAGATGAGTTAAAACGATAACATCTCACAACGAAAGTGTAAATCACTTCTGCTACAAATGTAAACCTAAGTCTGACACTACGACTAACAAAATTTAGATTAAAATATATACGCAGAACACCGTTTGAAATTACGTGAAAGCTAATCACCAATTCCAAAGAGAATTTAACCATAACAAAAAAAAATAATATTCACAATACTCAAACAATGAAAAATGCAGCGTTTATCCATACATTAAGCATTCGTAATCTTTACAGAGCCAGGTCGACAAATTTTGAAAAAAATTAATTACTGCTCAATCAAGCTACGCTGTAAGTTCTAAGGGAAACGCTACGCTCTAGAACATAGATTAAATTAATAGTTGGTATGGATGCCGAATTTCGTTATGCAATCATAATATATTATCTTTTATAAGTCCATACTGTGTTCACCTATGTTAACATTTTAAATTTATGTACTGAATCGTGCAAGCATGAAGTGGATTCGATCCACCATAGCCAAATTTAAATTAACGCTTCAACAGAACTTTTCTCTAGGTGGAACAATAATTTTTCTGTAACAGCAGTTTTACATTTGCCAGATTGCCTTAGCTAGGCCGAAATAATGCCTTCACCACTTGACCTTTCTCACTTCTATTTCACCAAAAGCTAGAATTAAGATAACAAGACCACCAACTAAATCTATTGTTCTCAACGATATGTCTATCCTTCTGGATAGTTATAAAAGCAACAACCCCAAGCAAAAATCAGTTAGTGACTTGGTGACAACTGAGTTAGTGGGCTTGTGACAACTCAATCAGTTAGTTAATGAATGACAAACTCGAGTCAGAGACAGCTACCATCAGTTAGGGAACAGAACGCTAGAATCATGATCCAAAGCAAGGCAACTACTAAAGACAATGGTCAAATGGAGAAATGAAATTTCCTGTCAGCAGCTATGAGACCCAACTTCCCACGCTCTCCCACTTCTCTGCACATTACTATATCTCTTTCTATGGTTTACTACTAAAATACGAACATACAGGCCGAAATTAACTTTTTTTACTTCGCACGCTCTAGGATTTTATTCACTTGCCCGTCGAGGCAAGGTATATTTGATGTAACGGTAAATGAATATTTTCTTCACAACTTCAATCACTGTTCTTTCATCTTTACATAATGGCTATCAACGAAGAACCAATCCTTACGCACTAATTACGACTCCGACATTCCATGCTACTGTGTATCGACTATATTTAATATACTTGGTAGTATATTATGGTTGCATAACGGAATACAGTGTCCATACCAGCAATTAATTCAATTTCACCTCACATTGCTTTACTCTTTGCTTCTTCTCGGGTGGCTAGTAGAAATATTCCTATATTGTCACAAACTACAAGTGCACGGGAGGACGTGCAGAGTGCAGCAACAGCAGGGGAATCTCTCTTCTGGTTACCACCGACAAGATCCTCTCGTATTCTCTCTGACATCTATTTCATGTTGTCGACTTGGTTCTTCCTAAGTGCCAATACAGATTTCGACCAGAAAGAAACACTTCCTATATAATATTTGTGGCCCGTCTACTCGTTGAAAAATGTCTTGCACAAAAGATAGATGTTACGCCTTCATCTATCTAACAAAAGCGTTTGACACCGTCGACCGTCCTATGCTGTGATGCCTGCCTCAGATATTTAGCTGTCCACCAACATTTCTCTCAATCGTCCAGAATAACAATCGGCAGTGAAGCCTCGGATCCTTTTGATGACCAGGTAAAGAAAAGATGAGTCCTTGTTCCTGTACTGTTTAACATTTACCGCTATGATAGCAGCATCTTTATCATTCGGCGCCTAAAAGCCACATCAAAACCCTTCTTTACCACAGTGTACGAAATTCAGTATGCTAACAATTCAGCTGAACCACCTCATACATCTGCCTCTCTTCAACGCATGACGAACTCAACAGACAGTGCCTATTCTTAGATCGGTCTTCAAGTGAATCATCGAAAAATTGAAGTTCTTCGGTCAGCCTCTTCGTACTCACCTCCTTCTCAGCCTGTCCTTGTTGATGGTGCTCTTCTACTGCAGGCGGACTCATTCTGCTATCTTGGAGGTACAATCTCTAACACTGGACTCCTTGACGAGGCGATACTCCATCGGATCGACTTTCGGGAGATACAGGGAACGTCGTAGTCATCATTATAGAAGCATAAGTGTCCATGTTGTGTCGGCGTCAGGGTTACCATCATCGATGGATAGTTGTCCATGTCTGGTCACCATTATAGTTGGATTGTGTCCACGTCCCGTCGGACATCATTATAGAAGGATAAGGTGATGGATATGTTCATTTTCACGTCAGGGTCAACACTTTAGATGGTTTGTGTCCACATCACGTCGGGGGTCACCACTTTAGTTGTTATCGGTTGTAGTGTCATCTAATGAGACTCCGCTCAGAAGGCTGTTATATTATTTGGTGGTAAAGAATGTATAAAACACAAGGTGGTGACTTTAAATACGTTTATTGTGGTCACACAAGCTGAATGGAAGTGGTTGATGTACATTTGCATATATATCTACAGGCATCTGCGTGGGTTGTATGTTAGCTGTTAACCCTGGTGAGAATCTCACGAACAGCGATGTGTAGGAACTAGTGCAGTGTGTTGGTGCTGTTTAGATGTTGGCAATGTTGGTGAGAGACATCAGTGGTGGCGACGAAGATGGGGGTCGCTGCAATGTGGTCAGTGGTTAGACCTTAGAAAGTCTGGAACCAACTGACGCCGAGCCTATTAATAATCATGCTCGTTTGGAACAGACTGTCTCACGAGGCTTATTTGAAGGCTGCGATTGGTTGGGTTGCATATTGGCGCGCGATGGAGTAAGAGACAAATTGCGCCAATACCAACCAATCGAGTGGTAGACACAACGGAGTCCAAAACAGCGCCCAAAGGTTAGCTGTTACCTGCTACGTTCGTAAGTATGTAATATAAGAGAGGAAGCTCACTAGAGTTCGCTACAGACCTTTTATCGGCACCACATAAGACAACTGGAAGCGTTCCATATCAGATCTCTCAGATCGTTCCATATCAGATCTCTCATACTAAAATCCTCCCGAGGGCCGGGATCTATAGCGTTGAGGCCTGCATCCTTTGTTATCTTCTCCGCTGGGTCGGCCATTTGATTCGAATGCCGAGTAAACGGCTCCTAAAGATGGTTCTCTTCAGCAAGATCGAAACTGGAGGTAGGCCTCATGAACGTTCAAAACATCGTTTTCATGATCATTTCAAGCGGTCTCTCATTTTATGCAGTGTCCTTCCCAATCGTTTGGAAGCCCTGGTAGTTAATCGGAAGGCATGGAGATCCGTGTGTGATGCTGGAGTACGAGCACTTTGAAACCTAACGCAAGAGACAGCTCAAAGAGAGAAGTTGTCATCAACATCCTGCGGCTGTTGTTCGGGGCCCTCAGTGCCACAGGATCTCCTATCTCATATCAGTCTTCTCAACCCAGTCCTGAAAACCAATGTACTGGAAGTAGAGAGCAATGAATGTCTTGGATCGATGCTGGCATCACTTTTGGTAGGCCGTCATAAGCAAGAAAGCATATAGAGATAGATAGATAAATAGAGAGAGAGAGAGAGAGAGAGAGAGAGAGAGAGAGAGAGAGAGAGAGAGAGAGAGAGATACATACATACACACATACATACATACATACATACATACATACATGCATACATACATACATACGAGGGTGGGTTGAAAAGTTCATAGGCTGATTATGAAGGAGTGACGCTAGAGTAGTGGAATCTAGTATGCATTAATTTAAACCATTCTTATTAATAACCGAGTTGCTTCTTTCTAGGGTGACTAACATCTAACTATTCAAAGAAGACTTCAAAAGTAATTAGTAGCGACTTCTCTTGATAATGGACAAAATTTGGATTCGTAATGTCATCAAGTACCTGCAGAAAGGGGTTTATCTCACAATGACATTCATACTGACATAGTTGCTACATTAAGAGATGACGCTCCAGCTTTATTAACATTGCAAAAGTGAGCAGCTGAATTTAGGAGGGGAAGAGAGTCTTGAAGATGACCCAAAGTCTGGATGTCCTGCAACTGCCATTGCCGATGAAAACATTGATTGTTTCACCACATGCTGATAGATGATAGGCGATTGACTTTAAATGAAATAGGCAATTGTTATGTTTCCCTCGGGTGACTCGCAGAGATAACATAACGAGTTATACAATTTAATTATTACATTTATTGTTCAATTACATACAAAGAACGCACTCACCCAATGTTCGTTATGAATAAACAAAAGTCATGTCCGCCATATATATATCAATGACATTTTACTCCGACAGTCACACAAGACAACAACAATGAAACAATGAACTCAGACGAACCACATGACACACGGAACGTCAGACGAATTACGTATCTAACAGTCCATATAACACCTCCCCACTGAAATTGATGCTACACAAGAAGTATCAACAGCAAAGTCTCTCTTGGGTTTTACGGGTTCTCTTGGGCCGTCTTGGGTTGTCTGGTCCATACTCTGGAACGGGTAACATGGTCTTGGGTCTGGTTTGTCTTTGTGTTAGTGGCACAGTTTCCGAGATCTCCATCGGGTGATCTGTTGCAAATTCAAATACAGTGTTTTCTGCATCACCAGGTTCATTGTCTTCCTCAGTTGTGTACCGCGGTCGCAGCTGTTTCCAGTGTCGTCTCCACATCGGGCCATGAGGTATGACCTTCACGTTAAAGCAGCGAGTACCCAATGACTTCTTAATGATTGCTGGTACCCATCGGGGATCTTTGTCTCGGCGAGGTCCATAGTATAGTGCATACACAGGATCTCCGGCCTTGTACTGCCTGGTAACTTTAGCGACATCAGCCGAGCTTGGAGTCACCTGAGACTTATGTGCTTCCTTAGACTGTTTGCCTTGAGCAATGTGTGTTGACGATGGCAGCAGAGAATCAATCCTTGTTCGTATCTGCCGGTTATTCAAAAGTTCACTTGGAGAGAATCCACAGGATGTTGGTGTTCTCCGGTACTGCATCAAGAATTCTTGAAGTGCTCGTGTCGGCGGAAGAGAAGACTTCTTCAGAGCTTGTTTGAAGGTTTGCACCAAACGTTCCGCTGCTCCGTTGGTAGCTGGGTGGTAAGGTGCCCCTGTCAGGTGTGTGATCCCGCGTTCTTTGCACCAGCTCTGGAACTCCTCAGACGTAAAAGTTGGTGCATTATCGGTGACCAGTGTGTGAGGAAATCCGAAGTGCGCAAAGTCTTCCTCAAGCAGATTCAAAGTGGCTTTGGAGGACGTGGAGGAAGTAGGATGAATGCATGGGTACTTGGAATAAGCATCTGTGATCACCAGCCAATCTCTACCCATAAAATTTATTGCATGGTCCAGATGTAAGCGGCTCCACGGCTTTTCTGGTAACATCCATGGGTGAACTGGAGGCTTAGATGGCTGCCTTTGATGTTCGTTACACGAATCACATCGTCGACTGGCTATCTCTATAGCAGCATCGATACCAGGCCAATATACAGCAGTTCTTGCTAGCTGTTTCATGCGTTCCATGCCAAAGTGTCCGAGATGCAGAAGATTGAGGATCTTTGGCTGCAAGCTATGTGGAATCACAACTCTAGATCCATGTATAAGGCATCCATGACAGATACTAAGTGAGTTTGATAACTTACGGAACTTGTTGATTTCGTCATTGATCTCCATGTTCTTTGGTGGCCAGCCTTCACAGACGTAGCGCATCACTGCAGATATCACTGGATCTTTCCCTGACTCTTGACGGAGGACGTTAGCATGCACAGGTTGGACTTGAATACTAAGAGCTTTGATGGCACACACCATGTCTATGTCTTCACCATTTTCCTTTCTGTCAAAGTCGTTGTCATCACCGAATGACAAGCAACTGAGGGCATCAGCATTGCCATGATCTGCTGATTTCCGATATTCAATGGTGTAGTCAAACTGGTTCAGCCACAGGGCCCATCGTGCTAGTCTGTTAGCAGCGAGAAGTGGCGTCCCTTTCCTCGGACTGAATAGTGATGTCAGTGGCTTGTGGTCAGTCACGAGTACGAATTTACGACTGTACAAATATTGGTAAAACTTCTGCAAGCCAAATATGATAGCTAGGGCTTCCTTTTGAATTTGACTGTAGTTACGCTGTGCAGAAGTAAGAGTCTTGGACATATTGGATATTGGGCGCTCGCTTCCATCAGGATAGCGGTGAAACAGGACTGCTCCAATACCAACGTTTGATGCGTCGCAAGCCAATCCCAAAGTTTTGTTTGGATCGAAGTGTATCGGAACTTGACTTGATGAAAGTACATTTTTCAAGTGATCAAAAACTGACTGTTCCTCATCTCCCCACTTCCAAATAGTTGACTTTTTCGTAAGGCAATAGAGTGGCTCTGCTATACTGGCTAAGTTTGGGATAAACTTTCCATAAAACTGAACTGAACCTAGGAAAGATTTCAAGCTTGATTCGTTCGTTGGAGATGGCATCTTTAAGACTGCTTCGACTTTGGATCCCTTAGTGATCCCTTCAGCCGACAAAATGTGTCCAAGGTATTCTACACTGGGTAGTGCAAACTGGCACTTTTCACGACGACATCTGAGTCCATTGTCGCTTAGACGTGTGAGCAGACACTTTAGGTTGTTTAAGTGACTGTTTGCATCTTTTCCACTGATGAGCATGTCATCCTGGAAGACGGCCACTCCAGGTAGATCATGGGTCAGGTTTTCCATGATCTCCTGAAAGTAACCAGGTGCTGACTTGATTCCGAAAGGGAGTCGTTGTTGCAGGAGTACTCCACGGTGAGTGCTGAGTGCGAGTCTGCGTTGACTTTCTGGAGCCAGTTTGATCTGATTATAGGCATCAGCAAGGTCTATCTTTGTATATCCGAATCCACCTCCGAGTTTCTGCATCAGTTCAGCAGGGAGTGGCATTGGATGACGGTGATCAGCAAGTTGGTCATTAATTCCCACAGAGTAGTCACCACAAATCCGTAGTTTGGGCTTCAAGTTGCTTGAAGCGTGTGCTTTACGAATCGGTACCACTGGCGTTCCGTATTCATTGAATTGAACAGGCTTCCAGATTCCCTTGGCGATGCCTTCTTCGTAACCTTTGGCCAGGTCATCACGAAGAGCAAATGGGACCGGACGTGCCTTGTGAAAGACTGGTGTTGCGTCCGATTTGAACTTCACTTCCAGTTCAAAGTTCTTGAGACATCCCAATTCTTGCTTGAAAAGATCTGGAAATTCATCACACATGTTGTGACAATCTTGCTGCAGGGAAACATAGGGCTCGCTTGAGGTCTTTGGATACATCCCTTCTGCACCTTCCCTCTTAGCTTGGCTGTCTATGCTTTTCAAACCTAGAGCAGTGTCTACGGAAATTCCCAGAGTCTGGATAGCATTCCGACCCAGCAAATTAAGATCAGAGATCTTGGTGACTATGTAAGGTATAAGATCCTGCTTACCAGTTGTTGGATCCTTGGTTTGGCCCATGAAAGTTCCTAGAACAGGCAGGTCGTGCTTGCTGGCAGATTCATAGCGATGCTTGACATCTTGCAGCTTTGGTCTTCCAAGTTGTTTCCAGACTGACAAGGAAACAAAATTGCCTGTAGTAGCAGTGTCCAATTCCATTGTGAACAGTCTGTTCTGGATTGTTACTGGCACAATTAAACTATGAGTGTCTCGGGAAACTTCACCTAGGATCGCCTTGACTAGCTCAGCTTTTGTGATTCTTTTCACGGGAGTTTGTGAATGACCATTGCGTTGCTGATGTTGTTTTTTCCTACACACCGCTTGCAAATGACCCTTTTTGTCACAAAAATGACATTTGGTTTCCCTGAAAGGACAGTCTGTTGCTTTGTGGGCCTTTCCACATCGGTAGCATTTCTCCTGGTTTGTGGAATAAGACTGCTGATGTTTCTTTTGAGGACTCTTATTCTTGTTCTGTTGGACCTTGTAAACTTGCTTGGTTTTGGAACCGTATACAGTTTCTTTTGCAACTTTTGCTGCGTCTTCAGTCTCAATGGCAACCTGGACAGCACGGGCAAAATCTAGTTCTGAGTCTTTTATCTTAAAAAGCGCCTTCAGAACCGCTTCATTGTTAACCGAGCATATGAATCTCTGTCTCAGAGCTTCATCCTGTGGGTTGGTGATCGCTGGAAAATCACAGGTAGCTGCATCCTGGCGTATACGTGCTGCCAGCTCCTGGAGAGTTTCGCCTGGCTTCCGCTGCATATCACTCCAAAACTTGAAACGCTCTCTCACAATGAAAAGTTTAGGGTCGAACTGTTCCTTCATGAAGTCAACGATTTCGTCCATTATCAAGTTGTTGATATCTTTAGGCGGATTTTGTTGGGTAGCCAGATTAGCAAGTTGTTTGTAAACAGTAGCAGTCTGATTGGTCAGGAACACTTGTGCCATGCGTTTTTCAGGTACAGCATTAGCAGCCACAAACGTACGGAATCTTGACCAGTAATCAGGCCATAGTTCTGTCGCTGAATCAAATGCAGCAAATGGTGGAATCGACACTGTTGTTGAAGCAGCTGAAAAATAGCCACTAGAATTGCCTTCAACTTGTCGAGCACCAAACAGTTTTAACAGAGCGTCCATATCTCTCTGATGTTGTTGCATTTGCTTGTCCATTTGTTCCCTAAACAATTTAATAAGTTCTACTGTCTGTTTTTCAGCCATTGTTATTACGATGAATAATTTTACGGTAAAGTAAGCATGTATCCTACCGGCGACGCCAATAAACTCTGTTATGTTTCCCTCGGGTGACTCGCAGAGATAACACAACGAGTTATACAATTTAATTATTACATTTATTGTTCAATGACATACAAAGAACGCACTCACCCAATGTTCGTTATGAATAAACAAAAGTCATGTCCGCCATATATATATCAATGACATTTTACTACGACAGTCCCACAAGACAACAACAATGAAACAATGAACTCAGACGAACCACATGACACACGGAACGTCAGACGAATTACATATCTAACAGTCCATATAACAGCAATGCTATTAGTATATTTCGGGAGAGATTTGAGAATATTCTGTGCAATAGACTTGGCATGATGAAAGTTTCACCTCGGTGTATGCCACGTCTTTTGACACCGAATCAAGAGCGCATCACGCTGATCACATCACAGGAAAATCTGACATTGTTTGAGGCAGATCCAGTTGGCTTCCTTGAAAGTTTCCTAAGCCAGGATGACTGTTGGGCTCATCACTTTGAGCCAGAAACAAAGAGGCAATCCATGCAAGGAAACACCCCTCCTCACTTGCACCAAAGAAGTCCAAGATCGTTTCATCTGCAGGGAAGATAATAGCCTCAGTTTTTGTGGATACAAAGCGTATTATGTTTATTGACTATCTTCAGAAGGGCCACATCGTCAGTGGAGAGTACTATGCCAACTTGCTGAGGCAGTTACGAAAGGCTATCAAGACCAAACGCCCAGAAAAACTGACGAAAGTGGTCTTGTTTCATGAAGACAATCCTCCAGTACGCAAGTCCTTGGTTTCAATCGCTGCTGTGCGTGACTATGGCTTTGAACTGGTTCATCGCCCCCTTTCCCTATTCTCCTGATTTAGCTCCATCTGAATTGGCTGGGAATCAGTATCGCTCTGATGATGAGGTCATGTTTGCTGTTGATGACGTTACATTTGAAGTGTTCTATGAACAGTCAGATGCCAGTTTACCAGGAAAGAAACAATGCAGTTATTAATAATACGAGTTGAAATTAATGCATGCAAGATTTCACAGCTCTAACATCTCTCCTTCATAGTCAGCCTATGAGCTTTTCAGCCAACCCTCGTACATATATTTTAAATATTTGAGTAATAACAAAACCAATAATTGTTATTTTGAATGCATTTAACACATAAGTTTCAAGTGGTTACATAACATGCTGTTACATATATACCTATTCTCTTCGGGCATTATAATCAAAATATGAGGTCTTGCACTCTCTTTCCTATCAGCTAGCCCACACAATTTAAACGTGAATCCAAAATGGCGTTCCAGTTGCCCATCAGCACAAGAGCAGAATATTTTTATGGAAACCTCCCAACTCTTGAAGAAACTGGCCTCCTTTTTCTGGTCGGCTAATAAACATCAAGTAGTTTGAAGGTACCTCACTTTTCAACTGTTTACATTCAAGACTACCAAATTACCTCTGAGTCCCAGAAGACAAACGATATCCTGAAATCCAGCCCCTTCCAATACAATACTGCGACCTCGCCTTTCAATCCCAGTCGACTTAGAAATAAGTAGATCTCACGGAAAACGGGCATAAAGATATGTGGATCGGAAACTTTGTCTGTCTGACGGCTGTCACATCAGTATATAAGTGATCTGGGATCATTGAGTAGGTGTCCCTGCTTCAGAATTGACATCAGGCCACGTGCATTTAAACTGCTATTTTGAGTAAGGCCATGTTCAACAGAAATGGGGTGATGAGAACGGCTCACCGAGTTCCTATCGAAATACAGGTGTTTTTTATAGTCTTCGTTTTATATTCTCTCTAAAGTTTCCTACCCTATTGGGGTCCTTATGTTTTAAAATATGTTGCCAAAATTGAGCGATTTTTTATGTGATGGAATGTTATTCATTAATGTAATGTAGTTATTATGTGTGATAGTTTAGTTTTTTTTTATTGCTTGTATTATAGCTGTGTGGTTAATAATTTCGTTTTCTGTTTATGCTCGGAAATGTGTTGTGACTCTTGTTGGGTGTGCAAGTAAAATAGTGCTTGTGCCTGTGAGGTGGTGTATATGTAATAGTTGCAGTGGTGTTGCTAATGCGGATGATAGTGTAGCTGCTATTAATGTGCTATTGTATCATTGCGTAATGCATCCCCCTATTTGTTTACATCTTCCAACTTTTACTTTGGTTGGCATATTTTTGTTTTTCTTCTCTTTTTTCCATTTGTTGCTGTTTGTCATTAAGGTTCTTCATCGTCATCTACACTAATGCTTCTCAAACTATCTGATGTAGCGTACTGGCAGTTTTTTTTCCCAATGTGTCAGGGACCGGTAATATTTCTTAGTAATATCAATTTATACCGGGAACAATATATATAATGAATATAATAAAAGCTGACAATTCTTTTTAATCTTATATTTATTTTGTAAACAAATAATACAATGTTTTATAAGCATTTTATAATGTTTCATTCTTTTCTGGAAACACGCCGCGTACCGGCAGCTGATGGCTCACGGACCACCACTTTCAGTAGCACTGATCTATACCATACGACATGTCTGCATACCTTGAGTCGAGGAGGGACATATCTTGGGGAAGTTTATGGTATTGTTCCGTTGTTGATATAGTTGTTGTTTGGGTGTTTTCTGTTCCTGCTCTTACCATTCTTGTCCGTGATGTGATGGCTTTTGATGGTGGTGTATTCTCAAACACTGAGATAGAGAAATACCAGTTCGTATTAGAGTTACACAAGGAGATAGAATGTTCATACGCAGGAAGTTGTTTCCAAGTAGCAGAGCTGGATTCACAATATGTGTGTTGAGCGTCGAATGCTGTGACCGTGTACCTGATACGGAATATTCTAGCCGGTTAGTTCTGACTGTTGTTCGTGAGTGGAAACAATCCACTCAAACAGGGTCGAGATAAAACCGAGTGTGTTGATATTGGTGTGTCCCTGATGGTGGGGTTGCTGGCGCACGACATTGTGGTAGTCAGTACATTTGTGGTGAAGAAGTCGGCGCTGGAACTGGCTGTAGCTGTGTTCTGTATGTGTGGTCAGCGACCAGACCTGTGAGAGATCTGGAATCGAAGACGATTGCCGTTGTTGGATCGGGCTTATTTATAGGCGAAAAAGGGCTCACCGGAAACCCAGTAAAACTCTCTATCACGTGACTTATCCTAAGGCCACGATTGGACGTAATGCCCCCTTAGCAAGCAGAACATGGGGACAATTGCCGCGCAAAATAAGAACCAATCAGGATGATGGACAGAAGCGACCAAGGCAGCCGAAGGCTAGATGTTAGCAGCTTCGTTATCATTTATAATTGAATGCCCGAGAGAGAGATGTTTCACTACAAGTTAATCACTTTGCAAGTGATTAACCTTGCAAAGTTAATCACTTTGCATACCTTGGAACACACGTTCCCCACCAAATACAATTCTGAGCAATATGTGGAATGAAGAGTCGGATCACCTTATTCAGCTTTCAACAAACTGACAAAATGTGTATTCGAAAACAAAGATCATACTTTTAAGACGAACATTATGGTCTACCAAGCTGTTATTATGTTCATGTTCCTATATGGTTGTGAAACTTTGATATTTTATCGTTGCAACATCAAAAAACTGAAACTTCGCTGTCTTGAACATCAAGTGGTTTGACTATATCTAATAATAACTCCATAAGGGAAAGAGCAAATAGCCAGAGCATCGTCTTCGATGGGCCGGCCATGTCATCAGGATGAATGACGAAGGACTTCCTCGTCAAATCCTCTTCAGCGAATTGGCAACCAGGAAAAGACAAAGAGGAGCCCTCTTCGACGTTACAAAGATAAGTTAAAATCAACTTTGAAGCAGACTAATTTCGACTCCCTGGATTTTAAGACAACCGTAATCAACCATCCTGACTATCGACGAAACATAAGCAATAACGTAATATTGTTTGAAAGAGAAAGAATAAAGAAGAGGACAGGCAACGGGAATGGAAGGCCAGACAGCATTCACATGGGACCAATGCAATCGTGAGTTCTACGTGAGGATTGGACTCGTCTGCAACATTCACCACAGGCATTAATTGTCCAAATATCCGTACAGGAGGAGAAATCAATCTCAGATTCGAGGGACGAGCCAACGACGACAACGATTTTGTAATATCAAGAATGGTATCCGGTCCTTCAAGTGCTACACATGCCTCTACGCACCAGATATTTAATTCTAGTGGCATGTTTGTTATTTTGACTTTAACAGCACACCGACCAATGTATGTGGGAAGGAGAAGTAGTACTCCATGCTTGCACTGGGGCATTGAATGTTTGTGAGACAATTCTTCTGTGAGGAATCTCATTTGTGCAGAACCATTTTCTCACTAGGATATTTAACACATTAAACACCCGTCTATTCTTAACAGAAACACATCAGTAAACAATAGCTCTAGTTGTTCTTTTTTTCCATCAATTCTGAAGAGACAACAAATCTTGTTTTTCTGACTGATCTTTTCTACACCGATCAGGTTTCTGTATTTATCCTCCAAGGAAACTTGCTCCTGTTATCCCTGTAAATGAGTTGTTGTTGATGAGGGATACTTTTGTTGTTACTGATGTTTTTGTTGTTGGTGATGTTTCCCCGAAGCCAAAGCGATGTTTGTGACAGTGAATAAAGTGGTAAAACTGGCAATTGCAATGGTGGTGATGTCTAATTTCAATGTAAGAATTATTAACTAAACGCCAAGATATAGTGAGGTAAATATGTAGATATTTAAATTTTTTGTTGCAGTTCTAATCTTCCTGGTGTCTAAAGATGGATATCGAGGTGTACGAGTCTTCGTTCAAATATATTTCTGGAGAATTGAAGAAACATATTTGCCTTCTCTTGCCTTATTCATTTTGCCTCGCTAAATTTGTCTTTTATATGTTCAAAGAGAACAGAGATAATTTTCTGAAATAGTGTTCAGATTATGGTGTAGTATTTTTAATGCATTTAGAGAAGGTCATTTGTTTAGCTGATGTACTTTTTGTAAGGTAGTGGACGTTTGTAAAAATATTTTCTTTTTTCAGAGTCAAAAATGCCGTAAATCTTACTCTTTGTAACCCCCACCCCATATTTGAATAATACACATAATGATAACAGAGAGAGAGAGAGAGAGAGAGAGAGAGGAGGGATTACACTGAAGATATTATCCTAAGCATTCCGTTAACCTTAAAACGATATTATTTACATCATTTACATTTGATGGATATTTGTCCTCATCTTTGTTGTTAACACAGCGTTTCGGCTGATATAATTTCCAGCCTTCATCAGGTGTCTTGGGGAAATTTCGAACCAGTCTGTCTACCCTATGTGACAGGCCTCTCCGAAAAGATACAAAAGATATGCGGCCTATATGACATCAGGACAGTATTCAATAGTAATACAACACTTCGCAAATACCTCCTTCGAGTAAAACTACCACTAGAAGAGAATATGACGAAAGACTGCGTGTACTCCATCCCATGCAGCTGTGGTAGGTTATACAAAGGCGTAACATGTCACCCCCTCAAAATAGGGGTAGAGTAACATCGCAAAGCTGTGACATAAGGAGATATTGATAAATCGGGTATAGCTGATCATGTATGGAAAAACGGAGACCACCTCCCCCTGTGGGATGAAGTTAAAATAATAGACAGATTAATTTTCCAGACACTGGAAAACTAAAAGAAGCAGCACATATGCTAGGACAAAATAACCTCCTAAGCAGACCGAGTGCAGATATGAGTAGCATATGGGAACTGGTATTAAGGAAGGATAGGAATATTAGACTTATAAACCCTAAAATTCGCTCCATAATTTCCCACGGGCATATGTCGTAGTGGTTAAGAGTGCGAGCTACTAACCCCAAGATTCCGAGTTCGATTCCAGACAGTGACCTGAATAATAATAATAATAATAACATCGAAAAATGAGAAACCAGGTTCGAAATTTTCCCCAAGACACCTGATGAAGGCTGGAGAGTATATCAGTACGTTACGTTTGTGTGCTTAATCTTTTACTAGAGTTAATAGATTCTCGATTTCCTTTGGTTCGCCGATCGTACGTTTATTAGTTGCAGTTATTTGTTTGCGATTTTTAGATTTAGTCTGTGTAGTATGAGAAACTAAATTATTTATTTTCTGAACAACAAACAAGTTGATGACAAATATCCGTCAAATGTAAATAATGTACATAATTCCTCATCCCTCAAATATAGAACTGTATCATCAATTGATGTTTCGTTAGGGAATAGCAGACATCATTAATTTTAAATGGATACGGCCATCATCAATAAACACCCAAGTGTCTTCTCCATCAAATGCGCTTAAGCGTAAGCGGCCCTTATCGAAGGGAGAAATTAAATCGCAAATAGAAGATTTAGACAGCGATGAAGATTTTTTCTGACTTTCCTTCATCATCAGATGAGATGGATAACGTCGATGATGCAGATAGCACAAAAGAAAGTGATGCTCCAACTAGTCATGCATGGGAAAATTGCTCCGATTTTTCTCCATTTGTACATTCGTTTGACAACAACAATGTGGAAATCTAAGATGAATTTACGCTCAAATGATTTTATTGCCCTTTTGTCTTTATATTTGTAATCTAAGAGAGTTAAAACATCATTTTTATTGTTTTGCACTTATCTAACGTGAAAGAATGAAAGCTAAAGTCGACCTCGGCTGAAATTGAACTAAAAAAAGCGTAAACGTGGACGAAATGCCACCAAGCATTTCGGCTGGTGTGGTAACAATTCCGCCAGCTCACTACCTTCAGTTTTTAAATAAGCGAAGTAGTTATGTCAATGGATCATTCGAGTAAACCATAGAGTTTACGTGCTAGTAAGTTAGAAGGTATAGTGAAAGGACAAAGCCAACGCTTCGCATTGAAGCAGTTCAACAGTAAGAAAATAGACGGCTGGTTTTTACTTTAGCGAAGTACGAGTCTCAATTCGAACCTTTGTAGTTAAGGGGGGATAAGAAAAAAATGAATACTGGAGAAGAAACCTAGAAGTACAAGCGGAGGGAAAGATACCTCAATGAAATAGTGCTTCCCTAAGGTATTGCGGAAACTTAGTTTATGTTTATAAAGTATCGTTAGTACGTTACGTTTACTTGCTTAATTTTTTTACTAGACCATGGTTGTATATATCTACATAAGTAGAATACTGTTGGGACAACGGAAATAGTATGAGTCAGGGCAGAGCTGGTAATTGGTGGCTGGGTTCGCTCGCAGCTTTGAAACCTCTATATGGAATTTTTTTTCACCAGGAATATGGTTCATGACTTTCATGGTCATCATCATCATCATCATCATCATCATCATCATCATCATCACCATCATCATCATCATCATCATCAGCAGCAGCAACAACAACAACAACAATAGCAGCAACAACAGATGTTAGACTGTCACCAGTGGAAGAGAAGCGCTGTGAACGTCTTGACAGCTTTTATGACATTGAAGACTTATGTGAATTAACAGCTGCTGGAAATCGTAGATACTTGACATTCACATAATTAATCGATTGCATACCATGGTGGCATATATTTCATACTTGTGTAAACTAGATGTGTATCACTTACATTTATCACTTGCTGGCTATTGTATAAAAAGCACGTTAAACATATTTGTTCAATATAATAAATATTGTTTTCTGTTACTTCCAACCGATATTCTTAACATTTTTTTATAAATAGGATAACACGCGACCTACTAGGAGTAAAATAAAATATTTTATTTTTTGCTTTATTATATAATTCATGCATCTTTAAAACAAACTGAGTGATTTAGTGCTGAGAATATAACTGAAATCTCGTAATTTATCGCCTACACTCTGTTACATACCCAGGTTAATTGCATTAACGTCAGTCACTGAGTTGCATTTAAACCGAATGTCTGCAACAAACGTTTCATAAATATACACTGTTCACCTGGTGTGTACCGAAATGTACAGCTCCTGTACTTCAAATTTTACCTTACCTTGTATTTTCTAGAAAATCTCTAGAAGGTATGGGCATTTGTAAGTATCATATTCGATTACGCTTGTTTATCATACCAACGTGTGTGTGTGCGATCGTGTGCGTGCGTGCGTGCGTGTGTGTGTGTGTGTGTGCGTGTGTACGTGTGTGTGTGCGTGTGTGCCTGCGTGATACGATTAAGTATGATATAAATACAGTATTAAACAATAAATTAGTAATATTTATAAGTCATTTGTGAGCAAAAAGCTCATTATTTCTCAAAAGTACACAAGTAAGAACTAAATCACACGTAATCTGTTGATATTGAAGTATTTATCAGATGTTCAGACAATAGGATTTCGTAATTTACATATCTATATTGATATTTTTTAGCTATGTGTTTCTTACTTAAGATTGTCAATTTACATTAGCCTTATGTTTAGCGATATGGATTGTATTGATTGACGTATCACCTATACAATCCACTACATCATTCGATGAACGAGTTCGCGCCAACTTGGCACTGTGTATTACACAAGACGCTGGAAAAACTGCAAACGCGATAATGGATTATTATGTGAGTTATCACTAAATTCTTTACTCCTTCATTTTTAGTTTCTTATTATATAATGAATATCTCTATGATATCAGTGTCAGCGACACTAATTAAGTTCTGATATCGACGAATATTTTCAGAAACGGAATTGTGTAAAATAAAGTACCTCACTTCTTAATCAATATTTCTATGCCATAATGTATAAAATCATCATTTGAAAATCACAAAATCTGTTAGTAATTGTTTCTTATGTTTTTGCACAGTGTAAAAACAATGTATTGTTGCCCACTATAAACTGCCGTCACTTTACTAAATCGATGTCCAATAAATGGAACGCAATATTTCCGAAATTGTACTTTTACATAGATATGACGGTTAAAACTTTCACATTCCAGGTTAGTACATATAAAAGATTTTTGTCTATAATAAAATATTACTTTTATTTTTACATAGAGTTGATGTATTATATGAAATGATCATATATTGTGAAATATATATGACAAATCTTAATTGCAGTCTGTTGTGTCATCAATGTATAAAGCACTCAGTATATATTCTGTACTGCTCAAGAATTATAAGCAAAGAGAATATGAAGTTCTGTGTGCTCGTGCTATGTGTTTTGAAAAACCCTGTCCTTATCCAGAGGCGTGTTCTAAAGAAACTCCACCATCAGATGGTATACATTATTGCTACTTAAGAAAGGCCAGTGATTGCATGACTGAGCTGGTTAATCAACTGTCGGAAGAGGTAAGTATTGTTATTGTAAACAATGAACATTCAGACATATGACTAATACTCAACTTTTTTAGGGCTGTCAACGACTACATTGTGTGTTCTTCCTTTTTAGATAGTAGATTTAAGTTTGCAGGTTAATTGGTAACTAGACTGCCAAGTGATCGCAACGAATTAGATAATTATTTTGTTCTCATAATTTCACATTTATTCTGTGCTTTCCATAGATATAATGTAAATATTTTAAGATCATATATGGATATGTATATACGCACACATACATATACGTATATATATATATATATATATATATATATATATATATATATATATATATATATATATATATATATATATATATATATATATACATACGTGTATGTATGTATGTGTGCGTATATACATATCCATATATGATCTTAAAACATTGCTTTAATAAATGGAGTCGCATGAAACGATCGTACTGCATTAACTTTGAATATCCTTGTTGCTTATTTTGATTTTAATCACCTTATTTTGAAATGGTATGGATAATACCATACTTAATTCTGGTGCCTAAACTTAAGTACCATATTCACCTTGAATCTAAATATATATATATATAGATAAAAAAAAGTGTAGGTGGCATATGAGTGGGTATATATTTATAAAAAAGAAGTTTGAAAACGCCAATATATAAAAAATGAATTTTAATTTAAAATTTTGTCAGAGATATTTTTAACATGTTTCGGTTCTTGTAAAAACGAACCTTGAACCGAAACATGTTAAAAATATCTCTGACAAAATTTTAAATTAAAATTCATTTTTTATATATTGGCGTTTTCAAACTTCTTTTATATATATATATGCATGTATGCGATGGATTCTCCCATCGTTAGACGACGTATGAGGGTTCAACAATTTCTTACCAAGCAACCACACAGATAATTTGTTAACAGTGATCAAATGTTTGTGTAGACATAAGCTCACTCCTTCCATCAGATCGGCATTACCGGCACAAGTGCAACGGCTGCCACATGTCAGATGTCGAAATGGTCGCAGAGCAACGTGAAATAAAGTGCTTTGCTCAAGAACACAACGCAACGCCCGGTCTGGGAATCGAATCCATGATCTCGTAATCGTGAGGGCAACACCCTAATCACTAAGCCATGCATCTTCACACACACTCACCTATACACGCACATATCTTGTGTCTTGGGAGGGTCAATACACCAACAAGAATAAACACACGCACTGGTTCAATAACACTTCGTAACTTTTAGTCACTCGGCTAAATATCTAGCCGACAAACTAATCGATCGTTTCTTTAATGTGCCAATCGGCTGTTTAACAGAATAGATGCACCCACGCGTGTGCTTGCGTGTGTGTATCTGTGTGTGTGTGTGGGGGGGAGTATGTGAGTGCAGGCATAGTTATATAGGCATATATATAGCGTAGGGTTAGAATGACAGTAGTATGCATGGAAATCCATATTTATTAAATACCTATAATTACGAACAATTCCAGTACACTACCATACACATCAATTTGCGCGCGTACGTGCACGCATGGCGGTATAGATATATATGGTAGGATTAAAATGACATTGGGATACAAGGGAATCCATACAAATAAATACATGTAGTTATGAACAATTCCAATACACAACCATCCATACACATCCACCAGCGCGCAGACGTGCAAGCACGCCCACATGCACGCGTAAACACACACACACAGACACATCCACGTACATGCACGTACAAATATAAATATCTACAGAGAATAAAGTACAGTAGTTAAGGGAAAACTAGAGATAAGGAAAGAAACAACGAGAGAAGCGGGTATAACTAAACAGGAATTAGTACTATGAAGGCATCCGTTGACAAAACCCAGTGAAATGAGAGATAAAAATAATCAACAAGTGTCACTCCAACCCGACTGTCTAATGTTGGTGCGGTATGAAACCATATCGGTCACTGCTCTCTACACAAATCGTGTACAGTTGGTTCGATTTTCTACATCATGCTTAGTTTATTTAGCTGTTTTTCATGTTTCTCATAAGTATTGGCTTCTTAATCATATTGCTTTAGTCATGCACTCCTCTCTTTCAGTTTGATTTCTTTGATCCCAGTATCTCGCTTCCTTTATTTTTCTATTGGAATATTCATACATCCCATGTCCGTTTTTGTTTCGCCATTGTATTCTCTTACATTTTCAGAGTGATCTTTCTACCCCCAAAACACTTTATAGACAGACACATTACCCTTTACAGATGGAATGATATTGGACGAAATTGGTCCATCGATAATATTCTCTCCTACTCAAGTATCAGGAAGTTCTCTGCTAAGCAGCATCTTCTCATAGTGGTTCCTTTCTCCACGCTCGTTGTAATAACTCTTTTACATTATGAAAATGATAGACAAGTGTGTGAAAATTTAGTATGTGATTCTGTTATCGCCTAGTACACTTTCGGATCTCGCCGTTTGCACAAAGAACTTTTATCTATATCACTGGGTACATATATAAAGTTAGGGTGTTATTTATTTAGATGCTTGTGAGTATAACGTTGTTAAAACAAATCAACTCCACAGTTACAATATTTTTTCATATTTTTCAGATGACCTCCAAAGATGATCCAATGGAGACACTAATTGTAGATGAGACACTCTTGATCCCGAGATTTACTTCAGAAATTCATCGCCAGTTGTATATCATGGCCACAGTGCAAAGACTTGTAGAGGATTTAAACACTGCTGAATACGCACTGGAGTATTTACTTTCATAACCTGAAAGTAATTTAACACACACACAACACAAGACACGCGCGCGCGCACATCATTTAATATACACAGTATTTAAAAGACCTACTGATAGTTTCGTGCTTTAGAGTTACAATAAATTGGCGGATTTATATAACATGGCACGTATCTCCAAGCAATCTTTCAGGTCAAGTGCATATCGTTAGATGCTTTTAAAAATCAGGACGCTGGTCTATGAGAAAACATGAAAAATGGAGGGCACCAAACGCTCCGCATTGTAGCTATCACATAAACTTTGGCTTCTTTTCTGATATATTCTACACTAGCTAGATTAATTATGGTTTCTAGAGACAAAGAAAACGAAGTGCTTGGTGTTCCTACTTTTCTTTCTTCTTGTTCCACTTTTTCATCAACCTTTTTCGCGTGATTTTTATTCCTCGCTTTTTTCCCCTCTTATCTCATAGACCAACTTCCTGGTTTTTAGATACATCAGATATGCACTGAGTATGAAAGATTGCTTGGAGATTCGTGGTATGTTATATAAATCTGCCAAATTATTGTATCTCTAAACCATGAAACTATTAGTAACTCTTTTCTAAATACTGCGTTTATTAAATTATACTTATCTCTTTCTGGATGGAGTACTTTTTGTTGATTCTACCCATATATATATGTATATGTGTGTTTTTATATATATGTATGTGAGTAAAATATATGTATATATGTATGTATATATGTATGTATGTATGTATGTATGTATGTATGTATGTATGTATGTATCTATCTATCTGTCTGTCTGTCTATATATGTGTGTGTGTGTGTGTGTGTGTGTGTGTGTGTGTGTGTGTAAAATACAAAAATAGGACGAACGCAAAACATCCAGACAGTTAGGTGATACAAAAAAGGGACAACAAAACATCCAGACAGACGATACAAAGAAAACAAGGACGGATAATTCGGAGTTTTCTATCCTCAGTCGAGTTCCAGATTATCTTTGCAATTTCGGCTGGTTATACTCGAGATTGCTCCAATCTGGCCAGCCCCAAGGAAAAACTAAGCTAAGAGCATTAGATTCCTTAGAAGAAAGCAGTGAATGTATACGGAAACAAGGCCGAAAATAAAACGGAGGAGAAATGTTACACAAATACAAATGCAATTAACAGGACATAACAACAGGTCTCTCTCTCTCTCTCTCTCTCTCTCTCTCTCTCTCTCTCTCTCTCTATATATATATATATATATATATATATATATATATATATATATATATTCATTCATGCATACATAATACGTAGATACATACATATATATTGCACGCACACACACGTGTGTGTGTGTATGAATTCGAGTAGTATATCCTTGGTCAGGAGGGTCAGAAAGTCACCATTGGTTTCGCGTCTACTTTTGTCCAGGACAAATAGACAAATCATCAGATATGCTGGCTGGAAACACGTAACTTCTTTTCTGAAAGAGGTAAATATACAGTCTAGGTCAGTTTGGTGGTGGCAAAATGGAAACGAAAAAAACCACCCCTTTCTGAGAGGGAAAGGAGAGTTGCCTTCCATTGTATGATTCCAGCTGTGGCTGAAGTGGGTCAGCTGTACCTGTGTCCCGTCTTTTCCGTTCTGTTGTTGGAAAACGGGTAAGATCACGTTTCCAAAATGAATTTTCTCTCAAAATTTCACTTTTTGAATTCAAGAAGGCGCCTGGATCCTGCGAACTTTTTAGGATCATTGCCAACTCGGCTAATGAAATTTGCACTCTCTGCTTCCGTTTGATATGACCGAGGTGGCTCAAGCAACTTCCAATTAGTTTTATATGGCAATCCTTCCTCTTTAATCATAATATACAACTGGCTAACGTAACTCTTTTAGAGTCCTCTCTCGGACTTATAGTTATTTAGCATGGCTTTAAAAGGGTCCTTCGTTGCTTCAACGTGTGTGTTCTTTCGTTGATGTTACTATCGCTGCTGTTACCGTTGGGGAGCTTGTGAACATTCACTAATATATTTTGTACAGTAGGCACATGGTTGAACGAGATCCTTAAGTTATGTCTATTAAATAACCTCCTGTAACTATGGAGCTGTGTGAAATGCTTATCTACTAATCTAAGAAAGACCCTTTCCACACAAGTTTTGACGTTAAGAGAGAAGATGTGGGGCAAACCAGGGGACTTTACGGCGGTGTTTTCTTTTGTTGAGGCTAGGTTCCAGCGTATAGGTAATGCAGTCCGGAAAAACGCTGGCTGCTAGAGTTTCGTTGTAATAGGGGCCGCTGCATTAAAAACGTATTTATTTGAAGATAGTTTCGAAATCTTCTTACTGACATCCTTCACAATGTTTTGAAACAGTATAGACAGATGGCAGGAGGCTGTGTTCATATACGACAATGTTTCATTAAATTTGCTGTAGGGCCTGAATAAACTGGTGCCCAAATCGAGCGTTACATCTAAAGAATTAACTATGGTAAGGTTAGACTCAATGGTAACCTAAAGACTGAGGGATGTACGTGTGTGAACCAAGTCCCTTTTAAGTCTGTACAGGGTGTGGCCTTCGTGCGTTTACAGATGGTTAGAGTGTCATCTCTCTATAGACCTAAGTGGACAAACTTAATTAAGGTGTCAAGTATATATAATTCTACGAGGTCGCAGATATCCGCGCCATCGAATGCTCTAATCGCCACATCGAAGGAGCCTTCTGGGTCAGTTTGGTTGGCCCATACCAAACCTTTGTCGAACTGCTGGGTTTTTCTGGCGTGTATTAGTCCCTCTATATCCCGCTCACTAACAACAATAAACACCATAGCAAATTTCTAGTAACCCTTTCGATATAGATAGATAAAAGTCCACTATACCAAACTGGATGAACCTTGCTCTACTTAAACCTGGTTTGCCTTAAACCATGAAATTACTTCATTGGTATTATACCGTAAGGAGGGACCTGTTTCTTTCTTTATGGCGTCGTTCATCTTCCTCAAAACATGCTGAATCACCAGCCCGATTTCCCATTTAACCGAGATAATCAAGCATCACGTAGCGTTGGAGACAAAGTTCGTCTTATGATGCTTGATCATAATTGAATACATTCCTCTTAGCTAAGGTTTCCACTCTGTCAGCTATTCCTAGAGCCCTAGCTAACTCTTTGGGCTCGTTGTTTATGCTTTCGTATGTATGAAGGAAAGCTTACCTATAGTTTTGTATGACGCTATTCCTTCATCATAAATGTGAGTATCTATTCTATATAGTTTTGTTTTGTTTTCGTTTTATCAGAAAAAAGTAAAGCCTTATTTAAATGTCTAAGTAGGCGAGTATTTGAAGTAAGCTTCCGTTGAATAAGGTTAGAGAACTTACAGAATTTCAGTTTGGGGGTGATGCTTCAATGGTCTTTCGTTCTTTGATTCTGGATGGAAGCCTTCTACATTTGGTGTTGTAAGTATTGGATAACGAGGGTAGGCTTTCAATCTTGTGCACCTTGTTAGCTTGATGATCTTTCCGAGGAGCATCCTAATGTAGTTTGTTTGATGGTGTGGGTGCATTTTTGGTAACCCAAATCTTATAATTCCATGTCCGCAAAGAGAATATAGTGGCCTATTGTCATATACTCTGCGACCAAGAAAAGAAGTAGGTCAGGCTAAATAACCATTGGTCTTCTGTTAGGATCCTGGAGAGGATCCTAAAAGAGTTACATTACCAAGCTATATATAACAATTAAAAAAGAAGGGAACGTCATATAATTTTAACCAGAAGCTGTTTGAACAATGGCAACTATATCACAACGGAAGCAGACAATGCAAGTTTTCTTAGCCGAGATGGCAGTGATCCCAAAAAAATTCGCAAAAGAATTCAAAATGTAAAATTTTTAACCACTACTCTCATGACAAAAAATTCATTTTGGAAAAGTGGTCTTCCCTGTTTGCCGATCAGAGAACGGAAAAAAGCGTACGCAGGTACAGCTGATCCACTTCGGCCACAGCTGGAATCGTACAACGGGAGGCAATTCTTTTTTCTCTATCAGGTTCTTTTTTCATTTCGGTTTTTTTCCACCACTAAACTGACCAAGACTGTATATTTACCTCCATCAGCAAACAAGCTATGTGCTTCCGATCAGCATGTCTGATGAGCCGCCTATATTGCCCATGGCAATAGTAAACGCGAAACCCATGCTAACTTTATGACCAGTTATGTCATAACCAAGGATATACTACTCGCATACATAATAGTATAACTACTCAAAATTTCTATTTAGAGTGTGCTTCTTTCTGAATTATGGACAACTGTTTGTGTGTGTGTGCCTCTGTGTGTATGTGCATGTGTGCGTACGTGTGTATGTGCGTGTATTTCACACACAGATATATATATAGAGAGAGGGGGAGAATGAGAGATTTATACGGAAATAACTATCTTTTAGACAATCTCTTGTATAAATGTGGTCCATCCTTATTTGCATATTCAAATAAATCTCTCTGTTATACATATTTACATCCATCCATCCATCCATCCATCCATCCATACATACATACATACATACATACACACACACATACATACACATACCTATATATATATCAGGTTGAGTAAAATGTAAGCAACGTTTTGAAACATGAAATTCATCGCAATATATTCCAACAATGCAGAAATTTTATTCATCAAAGTAAGTACCATTACAATCAACACATTTTTGCCAACGAGTTACGAGTTTGTTTATTCCAGTAACATGAAAATCTGGAGTTCTGGAGCTGATGAACTCTTTGAACGCACTTTCAGCATCGGTTTGATTTTTGAACTTCTCTCGCAGGAAACCATCAAGGTGCTTGAAAAATTGGTAGTCGGTAAGAGAAAGGTCTGGGGAGTAAGCTGGGTGGGGAAGAACTTCGTAGCCAAGTTCCCTCAACTTCTAGAGCGTCATTAGTGAAACGTATGGTCGAGTATTGTCATGAAGAATGATTAGTCCTTTTTTGTTGGCCAGTCTGAGATGGAGGTGTAGCAGTTTTTCGTTCATTTTGTCAATTTCATGGCAATATGTTTCTGCAATAATGGTTTTTCCGGGTTTTAAGAAGTTATAGTGGATGAGTTCAGCAGTACACCAGTCACCATAACCTTCTTTTTGAAGAGCTCGAGTATAGGGAAAGTTTTCGGTGCTTCATTTTGGTCCAACCATTTCGAAGAACGTTCTTTATTATTATACAGAATCCACTTTTCATCGCAAGTTACAATACGGTCGAGAAATGGATCGGTCTGGTTACGGAGAAGCGACGAGCAAATTTCTTATCTACGCATTTTCTGATTTTCATTCAAATCGCGTGGTACCCATTTGCCGAGCTTTTTTGATTTTTCGATCGTATGCAAATGGCGCAGACAGTTTTCTGGCTAACTTGAAGTTTCTTTTGCCAGTTCTCGAGTGGTTTAACGTGGATCTTTCTCAATGACAGGCTTTAATTGACTGTCGTCTATATCTACTCTAGCTAACTCCACGCAGTCTTCTACTGATATTAACCCTCTTCCATCTTCCTTTCTAGGTAAATATAATCTTGCTTACTCCTGCTCTTGGGTAGAGTCCTCCATTTATATTGAATTCCTTCCTAGTTTTTCTGTCTAGCTTTGTTAATTCAGTTTTTGTCCAGTCTACAAAAGCTGCTGAGTATCTAAGTAATGATACGGCCCAAGTATTTACAGCCTTCACTAGATTCAGACCGTATAGCTTTGATTTCATTAGCTTCCTTGCCCTTCTGATATACTCCTTCTCAATTTTGGTTTTCATTTCTATAATTGGTACACTGTCAGATTCTAATACTCCTAGATACTTATAACTCTCTCTTTCTTTCAATGATTTTAATGTCTGGCCATCTGGTAATTAGATGCCTTCACTGTTGACTACCTGTCCCCTTTTCATGACTAATATTCACTCTTATCTATGCCAAATTCCATGCCTATATCTTTGCTGAAGAGTCTTACAGTTTGTATTACGGAACCTATCTCTTTTTCATTCTTACTAAAAAGCTTCAGATCATCCATGTAGAACAAATAGTTAATTTTCCCCTTACTATTTCTGAACTGATATCCTGCCTTTGCCTTCCTTAATACTAAACTGAGGGGGATTAAACATAAGACAATTATTAAAGAGATTCTCGTATGTTGTCTGCTATACTGAATATACTCAAACATTCACTTATCCATGAGTATGAAATCATGTCATAGGCTTTCTTATAATCTATCTATGCTATTGTTAGATTTTTCTTTCTAGATTTTATTTAATTTAGAACCGCTTTGTCTATTTATAATAGATCATACGTTCCCATAGCCTTCTTCCTGAATCCTTTCTGTTCTTCTGGCAGTAAATTCTGGTTGTTACGGTACTCGTAAATGCTTTCTGAAAGCATTCCTATTAACAGCTTCCACACTAACGGTAAGCAAGTGATTGGTCTGTAATTGCTATCTGTATTACCCTTGCTTTTGTCTTTCATAAAGAGTATTGTTCTCCCTCTAGTCATCCAATCTGGTATTATTTCTCCATTAAGCAATCCTGAAGTTGTTCTTCCATGTAAATCCTGAAGTTGTTCTTCCATGTAAACTTCTAATTTTCTTTAAACCAGTACCTTTGAATTAAATCTGGTCCTGTATTCTTCCAATTCAGCATTTTCTCACACACTTTACTTATTAATGCTTTTCACGCACTATTTCTTCCCTCATTTTATTTAACCATACTGCATCTCCATTATGATACTGCATCTCCATATTGCATCTCCATTTGGCTTATCCCAAATATTACTTTAGAACTTTCTAACTTGTTCTGCATTAGGTTTCTCATCTTCAGTACTTTCTTCTCCACTATTTTTTTGGTTATAAAATCTCCTCTGGTTTGTCTCAAATAATCTATTCTGTTGACACTGGTCTATTTTTTCTGTTATCTGGAAAGCTGACCTGCTATAATACCGATGATACGCTGTTTCAACTCTTCTATGACTGTCCCAAATCCTTTCTCTTTGACTAAGTATCTTTTCTGAAGAGAAGATTTAAATCTTGTGTTTCCTAACTTGTTTAGTTTCCAGGCTTCTATTCTACTCAGATCTTGTCTTAAAGTCTTCACTTTATTTTGTAGTCACCTTTTCCACATTTGCTCTTTTCTAATCTTTCCTTGTGGAATATAGAATCTTCTAGTAACTACTATTACTCCTGCATAGATCAATAAGTCAGTGTCACCTATATTTTTACTATCTCTATTTTTACTATCTACTTACCTAGTCATATCGAGCAGCTTCCTTCTGTTGGTACCTTTCAATTCTGGCAATCTTTTTCTTACTTCTTACTCATTACTTCCAGCAACTCATCTAAAATATTTTTATCTTCCTCACTTAAATCACTTATATCGCTGGTCCCAGTTGTGCCTACCTTATTGGTAGTGCCATTATTATTTTTCCTTTAAGTTCTTCTTTGGTTTGAACTGTATCACTTATGCTGTTGTTTGTCTTTACTACTGCCTGGTCTTTCCTTTCTAATTTTCTTGTGATCTCTTCCACCTCTAATTCTGTCATCCACTTTCTTCTAATAGCATTAGCTTGATCTACTAGTCTCTGCTCATTCACTTTCAGCATACCCTTCTCTACCCAAAGTGTCAACATCTGTTTTCTTAGGTTCACTTTCTAAGTAGCACTGCATCAATATCCTGTTTTCTTCGCTAATCCACTTCCTCCTTCTTACTCTATTATCTGCTGATGCTGTCTTGAGATAACAGCTGTGGTCTGTCTGCATCTTTACTAAATCGCTGCCGAGCGAGAGGCCTTCCCTTAAAGGTTGAACCTAATTTTCGCTGTTACAACTAGAGTTTCTGGGCAAACACTTGTCTCTCAAGGTAAGGTAAAGTTCGTCACCATCGTCATCACCACATCTGATAGTTTCAAGTAACTTTCTATTGCATCAGGCTGCACTTTTGTGCTGACAAAGTGTGTGTTTCATTTTTTCCTTTGGGGAACATTGTATTGCACCAGTATGTTTTGTTATGAGGTTTGGTTTGTGTTGTGGAAGGATCCTGACCACCCCACGTGACAGAAAGTGGACTAACGAATTTCAATAAAATAAGGAACTATCTGAACTGTCAGTAGTTGACACCTGGGCAGTTGACAGCGTTGATCGTCCGTATTGGTTATTGTGTTAGTTTAATATCGTAACTACGTTTGGAGCAGTGCGGAGTGTGTTCTGTGTGAACATATTAATTCTGCGAAAGGTTATTCTAGATAACCATATCCAAATATTTATTTGAGTAGTACCATTCTACACCCAACGTGCACAACTCACGTCATCACATTTATGGCGACGAGATATTCGAATCCATGCTGGACAGATTGTTGTTCGAACATGGGAGAGTTACTAGCTTCGGTAATTGAATTACAGAAACAGCAACAATAGCAGTTGTTGAAACTGCAAAGGCAACAGCAACTCTTGATACAATTGATAGAGAACAAAACAGAAAATATATCGAGTTCGTTCACACCTGATACGGTCGCAAACTCCATCGGAGAGTTTGTATAATTGAGGGTACTACCTTTCCTGCTTACTTTAGAAGGTACGATGAAATTTTTGAAGAAGAATGCTCCGACTAGCAAGACGAAAAAATCCACGACTTTTGTTGAGAAAGTTGGCACCAGCCGATCATGAAAAATATTATAATTATATACGACCAAAGAGACCGGATGAAGTTTGATTTGAAGAAACTGTGGATATTCTATCTAAAATTTTCAGCGAAAAAACTCTTTATTTAATACACGCCGGCAATATTACAAAAAAGAGGACGAAGATTTAATTACATGCGCTGGAATCGTTAATAGGGCGTGCGAGAGATTTAAAATTAATGATTTAACACCAGACATGTTTAAATGTTTAATTTTCATGCAAGGTTTAACGGCAAAGAAAGACGCACAAATTCGTAACCGAATTCTGACTAAATTAGAGCAGAATCAGAAGCTAACACTACAAGAAATATCTAAGGATAATAAACCTAAACCAGAAAATAATAAACCTAAGACACGATAGGGAACAAATTTACGTAAGAAACTGCTCACATATACAATCGGTGAGACCGAAAGAAAGTAATGAAAAGCAGAAAATTAACCCATGTTTTGAATGTGGAGAATTACACTACAGATTCAACTGTCCTTATAAAAATAGAAAACGCTTCAAGTGTGGTATGATAGCTAATAAAAAATTACACTGTAAAACAAAACCTAGAAAACGATTCAACAGAAAAAAATTCATGTCAACAGTTTATCGGTGACAAGAAATACAAACGAGACTCAAAAAGAATTTGTGCATGTAAAAGTTAATAATACAAATGTAAAATTACAGTTAGATACAGGTAATGACATTAATTTAATTAATGAAAACACATGGAAAAAATCGGGAAACCTACACTACATCGAAAATCGCATGTGGAATCTCAGGTACTAAGTTAATTTTCAAAGATAAAATTATTTGTAACGTTATATTTCGCAAAAAACACAAGCAAACTATCTGGAACTGACTGGATGGAACTGTTCGACTTATTGGATTTGCAAAAAAAACACAAGTAAACTATCTGGAATTGACTGGATGGAACTGTTCGACTTACTGGATTTACCCGTAAATAATTTTTGTAAAAATGTAGTGGGATCGTGCGCCAATTCAAATACAGAGTCAGAATTTTTTTTTTAAAGTAGAAAGATGTTTTTTTAGACGAATTAAATTTAAAGCCAAATTTCAGGTAAAAGAAAATTCATTACCAGTTTTCAAACCCAAACGTAATGTGTCGTGTACAGCATTGGAACAAGTGAATAGGAATTAGATAGACTGAAAAAAAATGAGAGTGATTGAAAAGATCGACTACTCACATTGGGTATCTCCAACAATGTATGTTAAAAAGAACAATTAAATTCGTGTATGTGCAGATTTCTCGACGGGACTAAACGAAGGTTTAAGACAGGATGACTACCCATTATCTAGTCCAGAGGAAATCTCGAAACTAAATGGTATGATATTGTCCTCGAAATTAAATTTTTTTGATGCTTACTCACAGATACAAATGAAAGACGACTGTGCCAAACTTCTAACAATTAATACACATAAAGGTCTGTACAAATTTAACCAGCTTCCGTTTGGCATAAAAGTTGCTCTGGCTATATTCCAACAAGCGATGGATACGATACTTGGAAAGTGTGACTTCGCGATGGACTACCTGGATAATATCTATACATATAAAAGAGAGGATGTGTGTGTGTGTACGTGAATGTAGTTTATGCACGTCCACAAATTAGCACGCATGTCGCTCCAATTTTAGGAGGTGATGTGTCATGACATTATGTGCATTTTCGCCAAATATTTCTCTCAGAGGCACCCGCGTATAGCTGTAAAAATCGATAAACTTTTACCAATTTTGAAGTTTGTTGACATGGCGAAGTCAAATCTGTGCGTACGCGCGTGAAGGGGAGAGAGAGAGAGACAGAGAGACAGAGAGACAGACAGACAGACAGACAGAGAAAGAAAGAAAGAAATAGTGTGTCTGTGACAGGGGGAGGATACAGTGTTTGCTAGCGTCCAAAAAAAAAATTAAAAAGTGGGTAAGGCAGACAGAAATCAAAGCAAAGTTTACTTTGCTAGCGTCTAACAAAAAGAAAAAAAGAAAAAAAAGAACGAAAAAGTGGAAGAGGGAGGCAGAAAGCGTATTAGGAATAAAAATGTAGTTAAAGAAGGCAGAGTAAGTGTAAAATGTAAAAGGCATTCTTTTTTCTTAAACATGAGATATAGTTTAAAATATACGATGTTTTTGAAAGACACTATATTCTATAATGAGATTATATATACTTTCTCACACAACAATTCAAATATATTTATTTTAAATCATTTATTTGTTTTAAATCGTTCATCTTTCTCCCCCCTCTCACTCTCTCACACACACGCACATATACAACTTTGGGAGCGAAAGAGTTTTGTTTATATTTCACAACTATGAAACAAAAACGTATGTAACAATTTGTCGGTCACCCGTTTTTCGGACCACAAAAAGGGTTTTGTAATGTTTCAGATTAACAACCGCACGATTTCCACTAGGGTGTTACGGTTAGGGTTTTAGGGTTAGGGTTAGAGTTTTACGGTTAGGATTAGGGTTAAGGTTAGTGCTAGGATTACGATTAGGGTTGGTGTTAGGGTTACGGTTTTAGGGTCAGGGTTAGGGTTAGGGTTTAGGGTTAGGGTTAGAGTTAACCTAGAAGGGACAGGCCCCTTATTTTTTGGTTAAGGCTGTTGGTAAGTTTTCCTAAGTTACTCCAATCCACATCCCCAATGCAAACCTTCAGATCAACCTTTTCCTATGCAGATCTCTAATGCAACTTTTAAAAAAACAGTCAATGAGTGGAAATAACCAATAAACTGATTCCTTATGGGATTTCCCAATCAAATTGCCAGCAAACCATTTTCAGCCAAACCAATTTCAACGGATTTCGCTCAAATCTGATGTCCATGTTACTTATTTTGGTTTGAAATAAAGCACTTGATCACTTAATAATCCTAGCTTAATCCCGAGCAGCGCCGGGCTATACTGCTAGTATTAATTAAAAGTGAATCCCTTGATCGGTATGTCGAGCATATAAAATGTGTTTTTGAAAAATAAGAGATAACTGAGTGAGGAGAAACGTGAATTTTTCTTACCTAAAATTAAATATTTAGGACAAATTGATAAAAATGGTCGTCGACCAAATCCGTTGAGGGCAGATGCGATCAAAAATATGACCCCTCCGACAAATATATCTACCTTACAAGCTTTTGGGGACTTGTACACCATTATCAAATTTATATACTAAATATGCACACGGTAAGAACTCCACTAGATAATCTATGATAAAAAGATGTAAAATGGAAGTGGTCTCAAAATTGTCAGAAGGCGTTCGACGAAATTGAAAACATATTAACATCTGATTTGTCTTTAGCACATTTCGATCCTGCAGGGGAGATGAGTACGGTATCGAAGTAGTAGTTTCAGATGAGTACGGTATCGAAGCAGTAATGCTACATAAACACGAAGATGGTAACATGAAGGCCATGGTTCATACCTCACGTTTGCTACTACCTGGAGAGAAAAAAAAACCCAGCCAAATTGAAAAAGAGACTCTAGCGATTATTTCTGCCGTAGAAAATTTCGTAGATTTTTACACGGTAGAAATTTTCGGCTATAGACTGATGATCGTCCCTTATTATCTATATATAGGTCGAAGAAAGGAATCCCTACCCATACTGCTAATGGGTTGTAACGCTGGGGTACTATATTTACTAAACTATGATTTTAAAATGGAATTTACGCCATCTAAGAAATTAGGACACGCTGATTGTTTATCAAGATTTATACCGAAAATTACTGAACCATTTGAGGATTGCAGCGTTGCTAGCGGAAAATGAAATGAAAATATTTTATGTTATGTCATACGTGAATTGTCAGTTACATTACAAGATATAAAATTAAAAGCGGAAAACGATGAATTTATTGAAAATATGAAAGAAATGCTGAGGGCTAAAAGTGATAAAAATATGCGTTTTGTTAAAGGAATTTCACATTGGTCACCCAGGGATTTCGAAGCTTCTAAGGTGCTGTTCTTTCATTTTTATTGTCACCACCTTGTTTCGATATTATCTAGACTGTGCTGATATTATTTTTGTTTAGAAACACCTCCTGTTTTGCAGGGGGTGCACATTGATATCTTTTTGACTTTCGCTAATTATCAGAAAAAGAAAATATTTTGCAATTTTCCATATATATTGAAACATCGCTGATAAGTTATCCTAATATTCGACGACGGGATGCGTTCCATATCGGAGAAAAAAAGACAATACTGGTGTAGCAGTGACTACAGGAAATGACGTCACCACCATGCCAGCGAAATACATTTTCGTCTCTAAGCAGCGTCGAAACAGTTTTAGCAGGGAGACCAAACTGATATTTTGGTAACCCGCTAAAATAAACATTAAAAATCGAAAAGAGAAAATAAACAGCTTTGCAAGTTTGATTCGGTGCTTATTGAACATGAGAGGTGCGAAATTTAAGAAGCGACTTGTTAGAATATACATGTCTGTGAGAAGACATAAACAAGAATAGCAAAAATCTACTATACCAAAAGAATTGGTAATACATACATTACAAGTGTTCTGTGAAGAGAACATAAGATTACTGCATAATTCAACATGAATGTGAAACGACATTAAATATCATCTATATCTATAAAACTGAGTTTGTGAGTGTGTGTGTATTGCATCTATAGAAATCCACATTTTCCACTTTTTCGTAAAAAATTTTACATCAATGGAATTTTCTCGATGTGAACTTTCCAGTGCAGTAATTAGATTTTTAAAATTCCGTTTACTTTGTGTGATTTAAGGGAGATTTGGCTGTTGTTTCTAGCAACTTTTATATTTCTTCCCTTCTACCTGGAACGGCGTTCTTACACACGCGTTCAACAGAGAGAGAAAGTGATACATACAACGTCATAGATTAAACTTTCTTCTCAGTATTCTTTACCTATTTTTCATAACATTGATACGTAAAAACACACACAACCACATGTACGTGATCTGTGACAACAACATACACATTGCTCCCGTTTTCCCCTCTTCCTCTCTCGCTCTCTCAAACGCATACACGTGCAAGTAACTACAATCATTCACAAAAATATAACTCATGTTCGTCAATGTGGCATAACTACGAGTTGTACCCACCGGCTTTGGAAGGTCATAACTTTCAGAAAAATGAATATTTTTTAATGAAATTTTCTATGCATATATTATTTATTATGTAGATTCCGAATATGCAAAAATTCGGTGAAAGTGTTTTGGGAGGGGGTGGGGGACAATTTTCGGAAATTCCACTTAAATTCCTCTTAACTTCCAGGAAAATGATTTTTTCGTGAAATTTTCTACAAATATACCTTGATGTATGTACATTTTGAGCATGTAGAAATTTTGAAGGAAAGAACTGCTGGTTATTTTTGAGAAGTGTTCCCCACTCGGTGGTGTTTCGGAGCAAGTCGTCCATATTTGTTTCATTTTTCTCTATTATGTGCGTATGTGCATCCGTAGACTTCTAATGAAGTAATAGGCAGTGAAGAGAAATCGTCATAAGAAAACTTTTAACTACCTCTATTCCTTTCTCCCTCTCTCTCTACCTCTTCTTCTCTCGCTCTCTCAAACGCATACACGTGCAAGTACACAATCATTCAGTAAAATATAACTCATGTTCGTCAATGTTTTGTTAATATACCACAATTTTCACTAGGGTGTTAGGGTTAGGGTTTTAGGGTCAGGGCTAGGGTTTAGGGTTAGTGTTAGGGTTAGTGTTAGGATTAGGTTTAGGATTAGGGTTCGGTAATCGTGCGGGTGTTAATCTGAAAAATTACAGATATGTGAAAAGTACCAACCCTGCCATCTATTATAACTTTTGTTGTTCTGTTTAATATATACATAGATTATGCCTCCAAAGAAGAGAGTTTGCTGGGGAAAGACAACAACCGGTTTAAAAAGACAGCAACAGACTGCAGCAATTCACCACATTCCAGAAGCTACTTTGAACATAATGCAAAATGGTGCATCAACATCTTCTGCCCAATCTGATAGAATTCTGGCAAAACTGTGTAGCAACAGATCGCCAGCAATTGCTTCATCACAAATTGCCGTCCTAGCTCCTGCGAAAAGGGATTACCCTGCTATGGATAATCAGGGCAGCGCAAAAAGTTGTTTTGCACAAGCATTTCTATAGCCAATTAGACGGATGAAATTTACGTACGCTTAATAATGTTACGGAAAACAGCCTTCAGACTTTCCCTATTAATTTCATCGTCTTTTGAATTATGAACGTATTTACATCATAAGGGTTTTTTCGTTGTAAGGCTTTCTTTTTTAGTTGATTTTTACCTAGCAAGACTTATCGTAGATGGTGTAATAAGTCATACCCGAACAAGGTCGGGTTATATTGCTAGTATAAGGTAAATGAAGGCTTTTGTAGGAACGCTAAAAGTCATATTCACTTAGTGAGTTTACATGCGTGAGAATGAATTATGATGCTATCGTTGTCGGCGCAAGATGCAATACTGGTAGCGGCAATACTGGCGGTGATGAATTTCATCGTGTCGTAACACGGTGAAAGCGAGCAATAGCTTCCTGGTAGCAAGCGCAAGCTAGCTTCCCTAAGCGGAGAAAAACTGATCTATTTAAGGAAATTGCTGGGCTCCGCAGAGATGTGAAGGTTTTTCTGCCAAGAGAACACGTGATCCATTTGAGCGCATCTGATTGGTTGACCGGGTAATTTGGCGTAATTGTTTAGGGCAGTGGTTCCCAAACTATGAGTCGCGACCCACTGATGGGTCGCGAACGGAATCCTAGTGGGTCGCAAAAAGTTATAAAATGACGCATTAGCTTTGATTAACTGCTGTCTATCGAGGTTCAAGACTGATGTTTTCAATACCAGACTGGTTGTTTTATCAAGCAGTAGGCTTTTTTCACGAGCTTAACAAATCAGAGGTGGTCATTTTCTCAAGTTATTTATTCGTACGTAATCGTAAAAAGGAAGTCTGTTTTTACCTATTTATAGAGAACTTTAACTAGGCGCAGTACAACACTGATCGAGCCAATAACAGTTACTGCTTCGAGGTTTTGTATTAGAGTTAATACCTGCCCATAGGGTATGGAGACGTTGAAACAGTTATAAAACGTTTTGTTTCACATTTAATATAAATGAGGCCTTCTCACAGGCCTCAATGAAAATGTAATCTGAAATAAATTTGTTTCTTTCATTAATGTTTTTACCCAGTAGAGTTAAGTGGGTCGCCATAAACTGGTGTCATAAATAGTGGGTCGCGTCTCTAAAAAGTTTGGGAACCACTGGTTTAGGAGATAAATTGCGCCTAAAAACTAACTAATCAGAGCAAATGGACAAAACATGATCTTTATAGCTAAGTGTTCTCTGCTACGTCCAAGCAACAACTATAAAAGTAGAGAGAATAGTTTGTCATTTATGCTTTTGTCAATCCATTCTGCTACACAGTAAAGCAGCAATTGAACAACAATACATTCAACGACAACGTTAATAACAATACTGATAATAAAGTGAAACTTAGAGAAGGAAAGATAAACAGAAAATTTTAAAAGAAACGCGAACATCCCTACCGCCACCGCCGTCACAACCGCAAGTAGCAAGGGATGCTGGAAAGGGAATTTCTTTTGCGAATGCTACAAGAAATCTAGAGGATTTCCCCATAGACAAAGAATTGAAATTGGCCAGCAAAATTGTTAAAAGAAATGAAAGAAAAGTAGCCTTAAACCCTCCACCAACGTGATCAAAAACATCTTGAGCAGCACAGTTACCGTTGCATCGGAGTGAAATCGCGCAGGGTGGAAATGCATCTGAGAGCCAAATCCCAAAATGCCTTGGGCACGTGTGGGAACAGAAAACCCTCATCACCCGAGGAAAGGAGTTTGGGACAATTGAAGTAACATTTGAGATTGAAGAAGAAGCTAGGTGTCACTCCATGACGACATTGTGGAATGAAGACTTCTTAACTCCCAGCTGTCGCGGCCAACACCTTGCTAAAGTTAGGGTGATGAAAGTGCCGCCAGAAATAACCATCACTTGTTTAGTGGCGGTCGTCTTGGCAGATATAGAGGAAAACAAGGTGACTATCTCACAGGCAAAGAAGATACCTAAACAAAACTAGTTAGGTGTAGGTATAGAACTGACCTTACAATGTAAGCAAACCTATATCGATGAACTACCTGACGTAATACACTTTCTGGATAGCACCCACCTGTAATTGTTTGTGGAGGGTAGAAAGCCAAGATTCCACATATGTGGATCTGTAACTTTCTTAAAGGCTTTCTGCATTCAAACAAGGGAAACAAAATACCTACAGCTGCAAACACTACAAACAACACGAACACAAAATTACGAGGACGTGCTCAAGACTCCAACTCCCATACCTAAACTAAGACAAAGAAGGACTTCACTCCCGGTTGCCATGGAAAAGCAAGCTTCTCCTGAACGCTCTACTCTCCAAATCAACAACAACAATGACATGAAGAAGAGCAGACCGAACAATGGATCACTGTGACAAAATGAAAAAATGGAACAATGGATCATTGTGACGAAAGAGGAGGAGCGTACATAACCTTACTCCAAGAAAACAACAAAAAGACACACAAAACCACAATTGCAGCCCAATTCACAACCACTCCAACAACAAAAATAACAACAACAATGACAGAAACAACATCAACAACAGTATGAAAACACAGAAACAACCAATTATGAAATTACAAAAACAAGATACTTCCAACTGTAAGCAAAATGTATCCATCAATTTCACTGTTGTGAACAAATGCAACAGTGAATTGATGGGTTTTGTAAATCAAAATAAAAGCAAAATTGAGACAGAAAGAAAGGAATTTGAGGATTTTATCCTCAAAACCCGAAGGACAGGTTTATAAATCAATCCGCGGAAACTTCTCATATAGTGTGGGGTTTTTAAACAGTCAAGTGACAGAAGGCTTTTGGAAAAACTTTAAAAAATATTCATCAGTAGAGAGGCCTGGAACTTCCGGGCTTCTCGAAAATCAAATGAGTGACCCCCTCTTTTTCTCTCTGCGACTTGCATGACTGTGCCGAGAGTGGGGTGTATGAATGTGCGTGGCTTGAGATCAGCTTGGAAGCAAGGTCATTTGCTCAACGATCTCAGGTCGCTTGATTAAGATGTGACCGCCATTAGTGAAACAAGAATTTCCGAAAAGCTTGCTCCAGATTTCATTTTCGAGGACTACGGGATATTCTCAACTTGTGGTCTATTGGAGCAGGTGGCTGTGTAGTAGTGCTACTCTGGAAATCCTTAGATCTCCATGGATGGGCTATCTTGGACGTAGTCGGTAGTAGCAGCAAAGGTGGCCTTTAGACTGGTGGCAGTTTACGCCTCGATAGGGGCTGGAAGGCCAGTTTTCTTCAGGCGTATAGAAACATTCTTGGGAACGTCTCGCACTTTAGTACTAGTGTGGGAATGAAATAGCATTTTGGATGCGCGGAAGGGCTGTGTGAGTTTGGCACATCGCAGAAATTCCTAGCTATCTGACAGGTACCGACTGGATTTCCCTGATGTGCCAGAGTGGGCATGGAGCAATCCACAACGGATCATCCAAATCGTTTTTAGAGTATTCGTTAGATCAGAGGATATGGATAGTGTCCACAATCTAAATTGGTCCGCTACACAGATTACAAATTTGTGATATGCACTGTCGACTTAGATAGGACCTGTAGACAGGGACTCAGTTACTGGAAGTTGAATGCGTCCTTACTGGCACTACAGGGACCGAATTAGCGAACTAGTTAAACGGAAGTTGACAGAGGCAATCGTCAACAACTGGTGGTGGATCACTCTGAAGAGGGCGATTAGAGCAGAATCAGTAGCGTTTAGAAAGAAATAGATTAGGAGAACCACTCAGCAAGCTAGAAAAAGCGATTAGTAAAGGCATCGCGACCAACATGTTAGCAACGAGAATGGCCCTTGACCATTTCTTTGAGGCGAAATACAAAGGATGCATTGTCAGAGCTAAGGCTCATGTGTGAACTAAAACCATCCGATGGACCTGAACGGTAGAGAGCCGACATGGCAACAAAACCATGATCGGGTCTTTGATGGATCAGGACGGACGCGTGCTATTCGGTTCCAAGCAGATGTGTGCGACTTTCCAGAAGCACTTAATGTGGCTGTTTGGGGGAGGGTGATGGGTCGACAAGGGTAGTGAAATTTACTTCGTACCTGGACGACCTACCATAGCTCTCGGTAGCGGACGCAAATTTCTGCAAAAAGTCGATTACAGCTACAGAAATACGGAATGCGATGATCGATTGCTCAAGTCGCAAATTGTCACGTTTGGATGTCTGCTCTATGAATTCTATGTATTCATGATAGAATTGTTTGGTAGCCTCTTTGTAGACGTCTACTGTAACTGGCAACAGAACGGCAGAATTCCTAGTGCTGTTTGCTCGGGTGTAGTAACGCTGGCTGAGAAAGGACACCAACAAAGAGAGTTTAAGATTTTGGCCAATTTATTAACGAAAAGTTTGGCGCTCATCATCTGTAGTTTGGTCGGGGAGGCGTAAACGTGCGCAATCCCGAACAGGTTTATCCACGAGAAAATCTTTGTGCGATACACCTTAGAGAGGGCTTGGACTAAAGCTGACTTCGGTGGGGACGTGATCAATTTAGATCAGTCCAAAGCATTTGATAGGGTCGACCATCGCTACTTGCAATCCGTCCTTAAAGCAGCCGGTTTAAGACCAGTTTTCAGAGGTTAGATTGCTGCAATGCACAACGGCACATGCTCGGTGATCAAAGTAAACGGCCACCTGTCGGAACCGTTTTGCATTGCCCGTTCGGTCCGTCAGAGCTGCCTGCTTTCACCTCTTCTGTACGTGCTGGCTCTCGAGCCATTGCTGCGGAAGTTGGAACAGTTAAGGAACATCCTTTTCGAACTGGGAATCGGGAGGGCAGTGTCGGCGTATGCGGACGACATAACCGTCATGGTGTCGGACTCTTCAAACTAGAGACAGTCAGCTCCAATGTAAGGTAAATGAGTCGGTTGCAGAGGGCCAAAATCAACACCGACAAGTTGGTGGGCTTGCGATTGGGCACCTGAAGAGGCAGATCAATGACGTCGGATGATGACGACGTCTTTGGGCGTCGATGAAAATGATCTGGCTAGAGACTGTTCGGAAGGACTTTCCGGTCGGAGACTACTATGGATAAATTTCCAGATGTCTTAGGCCTGGCAGTGCTACCGGTTCAAGATAAACTCTACAGGCACGGATGTGTTGTCAGTAGGGCGACGAAACCATTCTGCATGTACTCGTTCAGTATCTGGGCATTCCTGACTTGTGCATTTATGTCGAACAGCTGTTTTCGCGTATGGGACGGATCTGTCTGTCGGCCGAGTCCATAGTGATGAATCCCCTGCCGCCCTCTTTTCTTTTGCCTGGTGGACAAGGCTGAAAGGAATTAGAACAAAGATGTTCTTCTTAGAGATGTTCCTCATCGGAGGGTGGAGAGGGAAGTACTGTTCTTCATTGAATTTATTAAAAAGTGGGTGAAAGTTGCGAAAATGGCAAGAGTGGATGGTACCGTTCTATGTGTAGACCTGTGAGTCGGAGGAAAGGAGTTGAAGAAGGCACTTGTCTTTGGTATTCAGGGAGATCTTGAATGGTGGGGTTCTTCGATTATCCTTAGAGATCCTCCTGTATCAGGAGGACCCATCACTATCACCTTTTTTTCTCTTACTGTTGTATACTAAGTGTACTTCCCTTCTTTCGTGTATATTTTTCTTTCTTTCTTATCATTCCATGTAAACCCCAACACTTTACGTCTGTCTTTGCATTGTCCCCCTCATCCTCCGTCCCGGTGGCAAATAAAAGAAAGCATTATTATTATTATTATTATTGTTATTATTATTATTATTATTATTATTATTATTATTATTATTATTATATTGGCTGTTTCAGGAGCGACGATTAATCAGGAAAAATCAGTGGGCTTGCGGCTCGGCACTTGGAGAAGCAACTCCATGCCGTCCAACTACGTCGTTGGGCGCTGAACGGACGGACCGGTTAAATTGCTCGGGGTCTGATTCGGTCCGGACCTCCGGATGGACAAAATCTGGGACGAGGTAACGAGCAGGGTGACTACTCTCACCCAGAAATGGGCCGAGAGAAAGCTATCCCTGAACGGTCGGGCAGAGATGGCTAACGTGTATAACGCGTCCGTCATCTACTATCACTTGACCACTGTTTGATTACGCTGGAGCATATACTCTTCCGCTTCATGTGGAAGGGACGCGTCCCGATGGTCAGGCGATCTATCTGCTGTCAACACCCGCTGAGTGGTTGATGATGCGCACACATACACTGAGGCTACATCTCCAGTGCTTCCTTGACGGTGAATAGGTGCGGTCGCCGTTCACTAGACATGTATTTCCGCAGCTAGTTTTTCTCTCTGGATAAAACAGAAACCGAGGAGGAGCATTTGGAAAGTGGAATGTCTTCAGGCGCTCACAGCCTTCAGCGATAATTGGAACGTCCACTTTAGCAGTGCTACCGGGGAGCCTTGTCTGTTCGAGACAAACTTAACAGGCACGAAAGTGCCGTCAGCCGAGCACGTCCGAGATGCGCACAGGATGACGAAACGGTTCTGCATGCAACTCGTCCAGTACTCGAGCATTGCTGACCTATGGGTTCATGTCGAATACCTACTGTCGCGTGTGGGACAAATCCGGCTGTCAACTGAGTCCATCGTGAAGATCGTCCCGCCACTTTCTTTTAAACAGGAAGGAAAGGGTGCGTTTATATGCCTGGTTCCATGGCGAAACAGGTTGTATGGTGGACGAGATTGAAGGGGCTGAAGACAAACGCTTTTCTTTTTGGCCAATGCCTGATAACTTCTTCAAATTTCACTTGAAAAGGAAAATATGGATAGAGAGGGAAGTGTTTCAGCTAGTTTGCTCAAAGGTTGGTGAAAGTGACAGCAATGGTGCGAGTGAACGGGTCTGCCCTGAGCATACACCTGTAGTTGGAAAAAAGAAATGGAAAAAAGGCACCTGCCCCAAAAGTCAGGGTACCCATGGTTTTTAATGGGGTTTTTCCATGAGCAGCTCTCGAACTTCTCCTCCTTATTGAGGATCACACGTTGATTTAAAAAAATTTTGTTAGTCTTGTTTACATGCAAAACCCTCACAACAACACACACATTCTTTGTTTTGTCCTGTACTGTCCATAATGTTTTTCTTAATGTAAACCCTTGATGCGTAGACATGCGCTGAGGTTGAGGCATCTGTGGCTCTACCTGGATGGTGAACGGGTGTGGTCTCCGCTGGCGAAACAGATGTTTCCCAGGTTCACTAGTTTCGGTGGACGGGAAACCTGGTTGTATCGTAGATCGAAGTTGGGTACGTGGTTTACGGAGTGTCACAAGTCACTCCAGCTCTTCCGTCGCTCAGGCAAGGCCTGCGGTAGTGGTTCCACCGCTGCTTTCTATAGCGGGTTTGTAGAGGCGGAATGCGATGATACCCTGGGGGAGACCCTAGGTTTTGACGATAATCAGCTGGCCAGCTGTTCCGACGTACATTCGGGCCAAGGACCCTGGATAATTTTCAGAAGTCCTTGGCATGGCAGTGTTACCGCGGGCCTTACTTGTTCGGGACAAACTTTCAAGGCACGGAGGCCTGGACACTCCGATCTGTCCAAGATGCAGGCGAGACAGGGAAACCGTCCCACACGCGATTTTTCAGTGTCCGGAGGTGTCAGATGTGTGGGTTTTCGCCAAACAACTGTTGTAAGTGGAAGAAGAGTACAGCTGTCGACTGAATCTATAGTAAAAATTAACCTGCCAGATTTCTTAACGAAAGAAGGTAAGAATTGTTTTCTCTCTGTAGTAGCAATTGCAAAACAGGTAGTATGGAAGACAAGAATGAGAGGGTTGATGACAGGCAACTTCATCTCTGGCCCTGATCTGGTGAATTTTTTCATATTTCACCTCAGAAGACAAATAGGGCTGGAGAGGAGATGCCTGAGTAAGAAAGTGTTTGATGAATGTTGCCTATAAAAGGTCCCTCGTGAATGCGACATAGGCTAAAAACCCAGGTCGGTAGTGAGGTGGGGTTCGTGGGGTCCGTACTAAGCTCGCCCCCACTCCATCTGTAAAACGTCTCCTGTGCATGTCTAATCACCCGCCTACTATATAATCATGTAAAATTTTTAATGACCCCAATTCGCTCCTTTATGTTAAATCATTCAATGATTGTGTTGTCCCCATCTATGTAATCCTTTATGGATAATAAAAAAAATCAATAAATTTTTTCATAATTGGATGGATTATTGAACGCGTCGTATTTGGATTTTGTGAGTAGTTGTATTGTTTGGTTTGCATTTTGTTGTTGAAATTTATTTAACTATTATTGTTGAACTTTGTCTGTTTTTGTAACAGACGTAAAAACTGTTATTCCCCTCCGTAAGGGAGGGATAATTATTTGTGCATACACACAAAAAAAAATTCTGTTTGAAAATAATTATGAATATTGAAGACTCGTCTTGAACCAGTGAAAAAATAATGAGTGTAACTACTGAAGATTCGTCTTCAACCAGTGGAAAAATAAAGAGTGTAACTATTGAAGCTTCATCTTCAACCAGTGGGAAAATAATGAATGCAAATGAAAAAAAAAACAGGAAAATCTGGTATTTTAATATGTCCTTCTAATGTTTTATCATATCAAACTTTTCGCTATACCTCTGTATTGTAACTTGTAAATTTTAATTTCATAATATCATATAGTGTGAATTTATAATTCACTGTGGGTTATTTCATATTGATTTCTTCATATCTATTTATGTATCTATACATGTATTATATATTTATATATTTTTAAATGCCAACGTTTTTTTTTATATATTTACGTGTTCGTGTGTCTATTTATGATTTTATACTTGTATTATTTGGAACGTTTATATTGTTCTATTAATGTGGGAGAATACACACATATATATTGAATCTTATGCTGGATAATTGGTCATGTTCCTGTAGTTTTCCGCTTACTTTGCCTCCATTCGAATTATAAAAGAAATTTAGCTCAATTTGAGCACTACAACTCTAGTCTGTTTGTGAGTATTGTTTATGTTAGCAATCTCTATATAAAGCAATATATTTTATATGTATATATACATATATATGTATATATATATAAATATATATAAACTGTCATACTCAAATTCATAATGTTACACTCTAATTGTATACATAAGACAACACAATATAGTCATATGCAATACATATTGCCCACCGGGTGCTCCAATCTACATAGGCAAGTTTGAAGATGCCTCACAAGAATTAAAGAAATCTTCATGAAACTGGAACACCACGGGACCGTATTTATTATGGGTGATTTCAACTTCTCCAACGTCAAATGGCCCGAAGCCCTCATGCTCTCAGGAATGACTCATTGCAAACAAGCACAGGTGGAGTCCTTGCTCAACCTCACCAATGCCCTATTCATGGAGTGAGCTGTACTCAGACCAACTAGGGTGAATAACATTTTGGATTTCTGCTTCACGAACAATATGGACATCGTTCATGATGTGAAAGTGACGCCGACATTAGTCTCGGATCACAACATAATAGAGCTGTCTATGTTTGGGCCGAAAGTAGCCAGAGACATACAACCCAAGGGAAGCACCCGAAATCTATCCAATCTGAACTTCCACAAAGCAGACTGGAAATCGATCCAAAAAGATATCCTAAGATAGGACTGGCCAAAATGTCTCTCCACACCAGACATTGGCATGAAACTAGAATATTTCATGTCTGTTGTGCAAGCCATATGCCAGAAATATGTCCCAGAGCACAAGGCCAAAACAAATAGGAACAAGATTCCAAGGGAGAGGAAGATCCTCATGAGAAAACGGACAAAGGCTGCAAATCACATCAACCAACACCCCAAAAGTAGCGAAAGGCCCTGCCTAAAAACAACATTGATAGAAACTGAAAAAAGCCTGCAACAATCCTATGTGAGGGAGAGAGCAGACAAAGAAGCCTGGGTTATAAAAAAAACATTAAGTCAAACCCAAAGGCCTTTCATTATGCGAAAATACAGCATCAGTACGTTGCAAAATAAGACCTCTCTTCCAAAAGGATGGCTCCCTCACAGATAGTCCAACTAGGATCAGTGAGGTACTAAAGTGTCTTTACCGCCCCGTTGGAACACAGACAAGTGAACAAACCAGTGGACTTCTTTGCCTCTTCACCTCTAACCAGCGAGGCAGTTACGATGGAATGCATCGACATTAGCAAAGAAGATATACCAATAGCCATAGTTAAAGTGGACGCAAACTCAACTGCTGGTCCTGATGGTTTCCCAGCAATCCTCCTCAAATCATGTAAGCGTGCCCTGGCAAAACCCCTCCAGAGCTTTCTTGCAAATGGCAGACTGCCAAGCAAGCTGAAGGAGGGAATAATATGCTCAATCCATAAAGGGGGAAGCAGAGCAGATGCCAAAATCTTACAGGATACACTGATCCACAGGGAATTACAATCCCAGAGCCTAAATCAGTGAGGAACCTGGGTATCGACATGAGTGATGATATCTATTTCCAAGTGCACATTACCGGGATGGCGACAAAGTGTAGACAACTGGCTGGCTGGATCCTGAGAACATTCAGAACCAGAGATAAAGAAACCATGATGGTCCTCTGTAGGACATTCGTCCTCAGCCACCTGGATTTCTGCTCCCAGCTATGGTCACCCAACAGTGTAAAATTAACAGCGGACCTTGAAGCAATCCGCAAAGAAGATCATCTCTTTGCAACAGCTCAGCTACTGGGAAAGGCTGAAACAGCTAAGACTCTAATGCCTGAAGCGAAGGTGGGAGAGGTATGCAGTAATATACATCCGGAAGATCCTGGAAGGAATTGTGCCAAATTTTGGCATTCAAAGCTACACCATTGCCAGAACGGATCGACACTGCACAGAGCCAAAGATCCCAGCAATGCCACAGTTACTGGGTTTCAGAGGCCCAGAGCTTTTTAATATTCTCTCAAAGAGGCTGAGGAACCTGCACAAAGTAGATGTAGGCATTTTAAAATCAAGGCTGGGCTTCTTCCTGTCGAGAGTCCCAGATGAACCTACCTCACGGCAAGAGGTGCAAATGTGGGTAGCTACTTCAAACTCCATTCTTCACCAAATGCCACGTATTAGAGGAGGCTCTCAGTAATAACAGTGTAACATAATGGCAGTGCTCCAAATGGCCACACCTCTGAGCTAAAACGACAAAGAAAAAAATACTTGTGTGTGTGTGTGTGTGTGTGTGTGTGTGTGTGTGTGTGTGTGTGTGTGTGTGTATAAATATATGTACATATACATATATATATATATATATATATATATATATATATATATATATATATATATATATATATATATATATAAATATATTTATATTTATATATATGTATATATATGTATAAATATACGTATATATATATGTATATATATATATATATATATACATATATATATATATATATATATATATATATATATATATATATATATATATATATATATATATATATATATATATATATATTTTTTTTTTTTTTTTTTTTTTAAGTTTCAGCTCAGAGCTGCGGCCATGCTGATGCACCACCGTGCTGCTACACTGTTATTACAGGGAGCCTCTTACAATATGTGGCACTTGGTGAAGAATGGAGTTTGATTTAGCAACCCTCATTTGCACCTCCTGCCGCGAGGTAGGTTCATCTGGGACTCTCGATAGGAAGAGGTCCAGCTTTGATTTAAAAACTCCTACATCTACTTTGTGCAGATTCCTCAGGCTCTTTGGGAGAATATTAAAAAGCTGTGGGCCCCTGAATCCCAAGCTGTTGCAGTAACTGGTCCTGAAGTGCGATGGCATTGCTGGGATCTTTGGCACTATGCAGTGTCGTCCCGTTCTGGCATTGGTGTAGCTTTCAATGCCAAAATTTGGCACAATTCCTTCCAGGATCTTCCAGATGTATATTACTGCATACCTCTCCCGCCTTCTCTCCAGGGAGTAGAGTCTTAGCTGTTTCAGCCTTTCCCAGTAGCTGAGCAGTTTCAAAGAGACAATCTTCTTTGTGAATCTCCTCTGGATTGCTTCAAGGTCTGCTGTTAATTTCAGACTGGTGGGTGACCACAGCTGTGAGCAGTAATCCAGGCGGCTGAGGACGAATGTCCTCCAGAGGATCATCATGGTTTCTTTATCTCTGGTTCTGAATGTTCTCAGGATCCATCCAGCCAGTCGTCTGCACTTTGTTGCCATTCTGGTAATGTGCACTTGAAAAGAGGTATCATCACTCATGTCGATACCCAGGTCTCTCACTGATTTAGGCTCTGGGATTGAAATTCCCTGTGGACCAGTGTACTCTGTAAGTTTCATATTCAGTTTTGGACGTTGGTAGCGCAGGGCTTGGAATTTTTCAGCATTAAACTGCATATTCTTGTCCTCAGCCCATCTGTAAACTGAGTCCAATTCCTGCTGCAGGTGTGCAACATCACTGGAGTTCTGTATTTTCTGCGAGACTTTTGTATCGTCTGCGTAGCTTGCAAGAGTGGCTATCCGGGCACTTGAAGGCATATCTGAGAGAGCGACTATAAACAGCAATGGTCCCAAGACAGTGCCTGTGGAACACCGCTCATTATTTGTGTTTTCATAAAAGTGGCTCCATTAGCCACTACTGCTTGACTTCTATCTTTCAGAAAGTCATGTAACCACTCGCCAAGTTTCCCAGCTATGCCAAGATCACGCAGTTTGTGGCATATCACACCATGATCCACTTTGTCAAAAGCTTTTGCAAAATCAAGGTATATTACGTCCACATTTGAGTTGTTGAGTAACTGCCTCAACACCCAGTCGTAATGTTGTAAGAGCTGGGTCAGGCAGCTCCTACCTGGTCGAAAGCCATGCAGGGTATCACTCAGCAAGTTATTTTCTTCTAAGAATGTGATTAGTTTTCCTCTGATTATCCTTTCCATGACTTTGCTGATGTGTGAAGTCAGAGAGATAGGCCTATAGTTTTTGGCATCTGCTCTGCTTCCCCCTTTATGGATTGGGCATATTATTCCCTCCTTCAGCTTGCTTGGCAGTCTTCCGTTTGCGAGAAAGCTCTGGAAGAGGATCTGGAGGGGTTTTGCCAGGGCATGCTTACACGATTTAAGGAGGATTGCTGGGAAACCATCAGGGCCAGCAGTTGAGTTTGTGTCCACTTCATGTATAGCTAGTAGTACATCTTCTTCGCTAATGTTGATGTATTCCATCGTAAGTGCCTCACTGGTTATAGGGGAGGTAGCAAAGAAGTCCACTGGTTTGTTCACTTGTCTGTGCTCCAATGGAGTGGTGAAGACACTTTTGAATTGCTCATTCAGTACCTCACTGACCCTAGTTGGACTGTCTGTGAGGGAGCCATCCTTTTCGAAGAGGGGTCCAATCTTGCAGCGTACTGAGGCTGTTTCTTTTGCGTAATGAAAGAAGGCTTTTGGGTTTGACTTAATGTTTTTTATAACCCAGGCTTCTTTGTCTGCTCTCTCCTTCACATAGGATTGTTGCAGCCTTTTTTCGATCTCCATCAGTGTCGTTTTTAGGCGGGACCTTTGGCCAAACATAGACAGCTCTATTATGTTGTGATCCGAAACTAATGTCGGCGTCACTTTCACATCATGAATGATGTCCGTATTGTTCGTGAAGCAGAGATCTAGAATGTTATTCGCTCTAGTTGGTCTGGGAACAGTTTGCTCCATGAATAGGGCATTGGTGAGGTTGAGCAGAAATTCCACCTATGCTAGCTTGCGATAAGTCATTCCTGAGAGTATGAGACCTTCGGGCCATTTGACATTGGGGAAGTTGAAATCACCCATAAGAAATATGGTCACATGGTGTTCCAGTTTCATGAGGATTTCTTTAATTCTAGCGAGGCAATGTTCAAATTTGCCTATGTGGTTTGGCGCATCCGGTGGGCAATATGCATTGCATATGACTATATTATGTTGTCTTATGTATACAACTAGGGTGTCGCATACCGAATTTGAGTATGACAGTAAGACCTGGGGTGTGAGGTCGTCACGGATGTATACAGCAACTCCACCATGGCTCCTTTCCATTCTGTCTGTTCGCAGTATGACATATTTTGGTACGTGTACTTCTGCATCCTCTACATCAGGGCTGAGGTGAGTTTCCACGAGTGCTATGCATAGGGTTTGATTGCATGCAGCAAGGTCTCTCAGGAAAGGAATTTTGCTTTTATTATTATTATGCAACAGGCCCCCAATATTTAGTAAAAATATTGGCGTGATGCCTGTGCAGGCGTTAGGGGAGGCCATCCCATGTCTGTTGGCTGTGGTGGTGTTGCGCAGTGGGGGGCAAGGTTCCTCGTCTGTGCTTGGCGTAGCCACGTCAGCTGCTGCATAATCTTTTGCGCCATGCACAAAAAAGACTCTTGCTCAGCTGCTGCGTTGCGTAAGATTTCTGAAGAGCGCATGTCCTTGAATTTTCTCCTTGAGGACATCTGTCGTCTTTCCTCAGGGAAGTTTTTATCCTTTAAACCTTTGTAGTTTTGGCGGGGTGTCGGGTGGGCAAACCGGCAGTTTTTGCCGTCTTCCCCATGCCAACATTTGCCTTGCAGGTAGAATTTGCAAGTTTTTGGATGCCTTCCAAATTTCTTCTTTCCTTTGGTGTCTTGGATGGCATTGGATCCACCTTGCGATTTTCTACTTTTTGTTTTTCCTTTTCTTTTGGGTACTATTTTCCACTGGTTATCTATTGGGGTGGGGGCTCCTTTCCTTTGTAGGACCACTGGCACAGAGGGGCTTCTATTTGCTGCTTCATTGGCTCCACTATCCTTTTCTGCCTGGTTGTTCATAGGAGTGGGTGATCCATTCTTTTGAGGATCCACTGGGTCAGAGAGACTTCCGGGTGTTTTTTCCTTTTCCTTTTCCTTTTCCTCCTCTCCAATTATAACATCTAGGGTGTCCATGTGTGGTCTGATGAGTGCATACGAGCGGAGGAATTAATTCTTCTTCCGCTCTATCTGTTCAGTGGTTCTGTGAAAGCCATTATTCTTCAGTGCAGCAGTGATGATGTTGTTTGGGGGATCGCCACTAGCAATTATCCATGCTCGCAACAGAAGATCTAACTCTTTCTTTTCCCACTTTGGTGCCATCTTCGTTTTTTTTAAGCCCAGAAGGGGAGTAGAGGATAGAGAGGAAGTGAAAGATAGCGGGAGGTAGAAAAGAAACACAGAGGGGGGGGGGTAGGGAAAGAGAGAGGGAGATATGAAGGAAAGAGAGAGTGAGATATGAAGGAAAAAGAGAGGGTGATAGGAGGAAGAGAGGGAGTGTGGGGTGTTAGAGAGACTGAGGGAGGTAGAGGAGGGGGAGAGAAAGATAGACAGAGTGAAGGAGAGGAGGGGAGGAGAAAGAGAGACAGAGGATGGGAGGAGAAAGAGGGACAGAGGATGGGAGGAGAAAGAGAAAGAGGATGGGGGGAGAAAGAGAGACAGAGGATGGGAGGAGAAAGAGAGACAGAGGGAGGGAGAGGATGGGAATAGAAAGAAGAAGAAACAAGAAAGGATGAAGGATGTGAGAGGAAGGGAGACACGTACTGAGAAGAGGGGGAAATGAAAAGTGTATGAGGGAGAGGTTGAAGTGACAGAAGGAGAGGAAGGCGTTGTGAGATGCAATGGAAAGGGAAGAGAACTGAGAAAAGAGGAAGATATGAAAGCGAAGGAGAGAGATGAGAAAAAGGAGTGAAATATGGAAAGAAGAGGAAGATATGAAAGCGAGGGAGGGAGATGAGGAAAAGAGTAAGATATGGAAGACAGAGAGGGAGAGAGATAGGTGTAAAGAGATAAAGGGAGAGAGAGAGAGAGAGAGAGAGAGAGAGAGAGAGGAAGCGGTACTTATGAAAAAGAGTGGGAGCAGGTAACGAAGATGTGTAGGAGAACGAAAAATGAAAATTCGTAAAAATGAAAATTCGTAATTCTAAATGGGATTTGTAATTCAAAGAGTTGTAGAGATAAAGCGAAGAGAAGAAACGAAACGATAGTGAAAAGAAGGGGGGGGGGGGTCGTAAAGGTTTCTATTTTTAAAGAGAATCAGAGCTAAGTGGTCATTGTAATAAAAGTTAAATGAAAATTACAGTGAGAATTCTCAGAAAGTAAACAAGATTATGTTGTAACTCAAATGTTGCCTAAGTTAAAAGAAAATAAACAAATAAAAAGGGATACTTATTCGTAAAGTAAACAAGATTATGTTGTAACTCAAATGTTGCCTAAGTTAAAAGAAAATAAACAAATAAAAAGGATACTTATTCGTAAAGTAAACAAGGTTATGTTGTAACTCAAATGTTACCTAAGTTAAAAGAAAATAAACAAATGAAAAGGATACTTATTCGTAAGAGGTAAAATTCCAAATCCTTGTTCTTGTACGAAGTTTTCTTCCAAAACAATTCTTTTTTTGCTTCTTACGTTCGATTGCAAATATAATTACGACGTGTAACCACGCGGTTATTGACGATACCTTTAGCTTGTTTCACTGACTTTAAACTTACTATATTAAACTTTTAGTGTAATATATTACTTTTTCTTTAAGTCAATATATTACGGTAGACCGTTATGAAGTAACAAGTACTACCTTTTGTCAGCTTTAACACATTTATTTTCCGTCGATTTCGGCAATCCTTTGTAGCTAACCACGTGGGTTTTCGACGATAACTTGCTTGTGTCGCTGACTTTAATGTAATATATTTAACTTTTAGAGAAATATATTACGTTTTTTTCTTCAAAATAGTATATTACAGTAGACTGTTCTTGTATAACAAGGTCTATGTTTTCGTCAGTTTAGTAGGTTTTATCGTTGATTTGTGCAATCTCTATTGGGTTGATTCAGGAGAACGAAACACACGCGTCCTTCTTCAACGAAACCGGAAGTATATATATATATATATATATATATATATATATATATATATATATATATATATATATATATATATATATAATAAAGTAAAGTTGTGGAATACCGTACGAGTGGAAATATATATGAAAGAAGGTTTGAAAATGCACTTATTTTAAAGATATTTATTTACTTAACCGGTTTCACTTTTTTAGAAAAAGATTATCAAAAGTCTTTGAGAATAATAAAAAATGTTAAAAAACAGTTTGAGTATTAAAATGCATATATACATTCTTTGATGATAATAAGAGGAATATATTTAAAGTATAAAGCTTTGTATGAACCTTGTAGTGTTACATACTGATTATCACACATTCTCTGATAATAAGATGAAAATGTTTAAAACAGTGTAAGTATGAAAATACATATATGGAAAAATACATATACATATTCTTTAAAACAGTGTAAGTATGAAAATACATATATGGAAAAATACATATACATATTCTTTAAAACAGTGTAAGTATGAAAATACATATATGGAAAAATACATATACATATTCTTTGATAATCGCGAGAAGTTGAGGAGGAACTGACCTGGCTTTTTTCTCTCTTGTGTGTATTGAGGGAATGTTTTGCTGTCTTAAGAGACAGTATGACTGGTTAGCTGGGGTGGGAGGAAGGAAGAGTTAAAAGGGATTTTTAAATTTTATTATTATTTTTATTTTTGGTTGGTCTGTGAGCTAGTCTGTCATGGTTCACTGGTTTTTGGGACTGGTTTTGTGCACATCTCTATGTGTGTGTGTATATATGTGTGTTTGTGTCCGTGTGTGTGTGTGTGTGCCGTTTTTATTGGTCCCAGAGTTTATTGTGGAATGTGTATATGAGTGTGTGTCTGTGTGTTTTTTGTGTCGGTGGGGATGTTAGGTGTGTGTACGTGAGTGTGCGTATATCTCTTTCTGGGCTCGTTGTTGTTGCTGTTTCATCCACTTCAGTTTATTGTTGAAGTGTTTGTAACAGGCATAGTTAACCCTGTGGTATTCTTGTTGGATGGTTGTCATGAACTTGTCTCTTTCATATGGAGTAGTGGTGGTTTTAAGTTCATGCAGTAGGAGTCTCTTTCGTTTCTGATACTGGTTGATTTCCGTGTATATTTTCTTTTTGATGTTTTGTAACATCGCATGTTTAAGTTTTCTTTCTTGATGTTCTGTGAGTCCTAATCGCTTGGCAGCTGAATTGAGAGATTTTGTGTATAGTTTGGAGGAGATGCATGTTTTAATGAAGTGGAGCTGTCGGATCGCTATCTTGATTTTTAGACAGCAGAACACGGTGTTTCTCAGCGTCTTGCTAGCTCGGCCAAAGCTTATTATATTTCGTTTTTGAATTTGGTTTGCAAGATTTTTTATGTGATTTCGTGTGTTGAAGCATATTCTGTTGTGTCTGGGGAGAGTCATTTTCTTTTCGTGCCTTAAAATTTAACACACTCACCGTTAAAATTTCCACTTATTTTTATTTTCCTAAAATTTTCGTTGCGTCTTGCAACCTTTTCAATAGTCTTGACTCTGGCATTAATTGCAGAAATAGAAATGTAGTTTACAGCATAAAATGCATAGAAGGTGCTTGTAAAGACCTGAATATGACATATAAGGTGAAACGTCTAGGAGCATTGCGGAACGGCTAAACGAACATATGAGACAATATGATGACAAAAAACAGTCCTCCATACTCTACCAACATGCCAAAGACCAGCATGGAGGCAACTTGGGTCAACTTGACATCCGCATCTTATCCAAGCACCCAAAAGACCCAACTCTAAGACAAATACGGGAGTACGTCCTTATAAATGAAACTCCCCCAATACTAAATAGGAAATATACGTAGATATCATACCCCCATATCCACATTTTACACAGGTAAAGTAGAACAGTTGATGGATTTTTATGCAGATAGAGGTATGTATGTCTGTGAGTGTGGGTGTGTGTGTGTGTGTGTGTGTGTGTGCATGCACATGTATGTATGGGTAGGTACATAGGGTATATGAACAGACAACCACATAGGCAAATAGAGACTGAAACACATGACCACATATACATACACATTTGTCCACACATATGAAGATGTGCACCCATACATGCAAACATGGTACATAACAGCAGAGCACACACACGCACACACACAAGGAGACAGAGGTACATACATACATATACACACACGCACACACATACATAAAAAAAACAAAAAAACACACACACACACACACACAAATGCAGAATACATACATACATACAAACACACACATACATGCATATATACATACACACACATACATACATATATACATATATACACGCAGACATACATACACACATGCACGCATACATACATACAGACACACTGAGACACACGCATGCGCAAAAAAAAGAAAAGCAAAAACAGAACGCAACGTGAATAACGGACAGAGTCAAGACTATTGAACAGGTTGCATGACGCAACGAAAATTTTAGGAAAATAAAAATAATAAGTGGAAATTTTAACGGTGAGTGTGTTAAATTTTAAGGCACGAAAAGAAAATGACTCTCCCCAGACACAACAGAATATGTATATATGTATATAAGTATACATATATATATATATATATATATATATATATATATATATATATATATATATATGTATATATGTATATATATATATATATATATATATATATATATATATATATATATATATATATATATATATGTATATATACGTATATGTATATAAATACATGTATATATATATATATATATATATATATATATATATATATATATATATATATAATTTATTTATTTATTTATGGGTTTCAGCCAAGTGGCTGTGGTCATGCTGGAGCACCACCGTGACTTTCCGTCTTTATGCTGTGCTCTCTTCACGTTCCTTGTATGGCTCTTCTCCTCCACTTGATATAGTCCAATCAAGAGTTTTGATGGCACATCTGGTGTATAAGAGAATTTGACATCGCTGCCCTAAACTGTGTCTCATTTCGAGCTATTGGTTCGTCTGGTATCGTGGAGAGGAAAGCGTCGAGTTTTGTCTTGAAGACCTCCACATCCGTGTCTTGCAGGTCTCTCAAATGTTTTGGCAGGGCATTGAAGAGCTGAGGTCCTCTGAAACCGAGGCTGCTGCAGTATCTCGTTCTTATGTGAGATGCAGTGGACGGCACCTTTGGCACCATGCAGTGGCGACCCGTGCGGGCATTCCTGTAGTACTTGATGCCAAAGTTTGGCACCAGTCCTTCCAGTATTTTCCATATGTATATTATTACATATCTCTCCCGCCTGCGCTCCAGGGAGTAGAGACCTAGTGCCTTCAGTCGCTCCCTGTAGTTCATCTGTTGGACTGTGGCGATCATTTTTGTATAGTGCCGCTGTATTGCCTCGAGTTCTGCCGTCCGCTTGACACTGCGTGGTGACCACAACTGAGAGCAATAGTCTAGGCGGCTCAGAACAAATGTCTTCCATAGAGTCAACATGACTTTTTGATCCCTTGTACGGAATGTCCTCAGTATCCACCCTGCCAGTTGTCTGCACTTTGCTGTCAACTTGACAATGTGCATGTGAAATGATGCATCACTACACATGTTGATGCCCAGGTCTCTCACTGTTTGTGGTTCTGGGATTGCAGTACTTCCAGGTCCTGTGTATGCCAGTTGGGAGGCACTTGTGGCGTTGTAGCGCAGTACTTGAAATTTTTTTGCATTGAACTGCATATTATTTTGCTCTGCCCACTCGTATACTGCATTTAGGTCATTCTGCAGGCTTACAATATCATCAGGATTCTTTATTGCCTGAGATAGTTTTGTGTCATCAGCGTAGCTAGTGACAGTGGCTCTCCGAGTGACCGTGGGCATGTCCAGAAGGGCCACTATGAACAGTAGTGGCCCAGGACAGTTCCTTGCGGAACACCGCTCAATATTTGCGTTTTCCCAGATAGTTCTCCATTGGCTGCAACTGTCTGACTTCTACCATTCAGGAAGTCATGCAGCCATTCTCCTAATTTACCAGCTATGCCAAGGTTTCGCAGCTTGTGACATATCAAGCCATGATCAACTTTGCCAAAGGCTTTTGCAAAGTCGAGATATATCACATCAACATTTGAATGGTCAAGTAACTGCTGTATATATGTATATATATGTATATATATAGAAATATATGTATATATATGTATATATATATACATAGATATATGTATATATATATGTATATATATATATATATCTACCTACATATATATATATATCTACATATATATATGTATATATATATATGTAGATATATACATAAATATATGTATATATATATATATAAATATATGTATATATATGTAAATATATGTATATATATATATATGTATATATATATATATAAAGATATGTGCATATATATATATATATATATATATATATATATATATATATATATATATATATATGTTTATATATATTTTATAATATATTATTATTAATATCAGGAAATCAATATTAGAAAATTCATCAGAAAGATATCAAAGGAATCTTACTAAAATAGTTAACAAAATTATAAAATCACTTAATATACATGTTTTCTCCGATAAAACAAGAAATTTATATTCGATAACTCCTACTCAATACCAAGAATTTATACATAAAGAATTATGCAAATCTTATAAAATTACTAATCCATCAAATTTAGAAATGACAAATAAAGAACATTCTTTAATTATGAGTAAATTAGATGTTGAAGACTGCATGGAAATATATACTCTGAATACACCACATTTTAATTTGAAAGACCATAAATTAGATTTTAATATTAATCCTACCATTAGACTAATTTGTCCAACTAAATCGGATCTCGGAAGAATAAGTAAGAATATTTTAGATAGAATTATACCCACATTAAAGAAAAAGCTCAACTATAACCTATGGTTCAGTACTAGAGAAGTAATATCTTGGTTCCATTTATTACCTAATAAGACAAACTTATCATTTTTACAATTTGACATTAACGATTATTACGCATCCATATTACCTATTATATTAAATAAAGCTATAATTTTAGCCAAAAATCATACTGACATTACACCATTGGAAATTGATATTATTTTGTTAGCTAGAAAAACACTCATTAAATTCAACGACAATTTATGGTGCCGATCTGGTAATAATAGTTTATTTAATTTATTTGATATTACAATGGAATCGTCTGATTCGGCACAAATCAAGATCTAGTAGGATTATATTTATTATATGAGACTAAACACTACTTCCCAGATTTGAAGGGAGGATTGTACAGAGACGACGCACTACTTGTCTATAACGATAGATCCAAAAGAAAAATAGGAAAAATAAGAGAGGAATTACAAAATTATATAAAAATTTTGGTTTATCTATCACATTTGAAGAAAGTTATTTTTAAGCAAATTTTTTAGACGTAACCTTAGACCTGAATAATTCAACCTACTCTCCATTTCATATACCTAATGAATATCTTAAATATATAAATATTAGTTCAAATCATCATAGATCATTACTTAAAAGTATTGTAAATAGTATATCTACTAGAATATCTGACCTATCTTATAATGAAGAAATCTTTAATAATCATGCCAACAATTATAACCAAGCTTAAACTGCTAGTGGATTTAAACAAAATATTAAATACATAAAGGATACTAAACTAAAAAAATTTACATAGCACAAATGGAATTAAATAAAACCACATGCGAAACTAAAATAGGAAATAAAGATAACCTTAAATATAACAATAATACACAACTAATACAAAATGATGAAACTCCTACACAATACAATAAAAAACCTGGAAAAAATAGATAGGCGAACAACTAAATATAATAACAATAAATACTCAGCGAAAAACATACAAATCCCAAAACCAATATATAAACGTAATAAACTACCTAATAGAAGCGGAAAGAGAGAAATTATTTGGTAAACACCTCAATTTTCATTAAATGTGAAAGGTTTAGCAAAAGAGTTCTTAAATATAGTTAAAAATAATTTTCCGAGGAATCACAAATATCACCACATATTTAATAGAACAACAATTAAAATATCCTTCTCTACAATACCAAACATAGGATCTATTATCACCTGTTCTAATAAAAGAAAAATTAACAAATATAAAAACAGTTGTAATAATGATAACAATAATAATAATAATAAGATAAGTAGTAACAATAGGAATATATGTAATACACAAAATACTGGAACACCTAACAATAAAATTAATATAACAAAACCCCAGCAAAATTCTAAATACCATACATTCGAAAATATACAAAAAGCCTTAGATAACACAATACCACAAACCAATAAAAATAAAAATAATAATTCACAAATAATAAATGTATCTAATTCTGCGATAAATAATACTACAATAAATTCAATAATAATACCAGACACCACAAATAATCATATCAATAATAGACAATATTCATCTGAACAGAAATATGAAAATAAAAATAAAAACTGTTCATGTAAAAATAAAAAATAAAAAATTATGCCCTTTAAAAGGCACCTGTAGAAGATTTAATGTAATATATAAATGCATAGTTACAATAATTAATAATGCACGTAGTATGGTATATATAGGTAGTTCAGTAAATTTCAAACAAAGATTTTTATCACATATACACTCCTTTAAACCAAATATAGCTACCAATACGATGTCATTAGCTACATATATACATAAACTTAAGAAAAACAAATTAACTATAAATTAGATTGGTCAATAATAGATTCAGCCACACCATACACGCATAAGTCTAATAGTTGCCGTCTCTGTATGAAGGAATCACTGTATATATTATTATATAAACATAAGAACCTAATAAATTGTCAATCAGAAGCACTTTCAACATGTAGACATAGGTTTTATAAAACCTTTAAATATTATAGGAGATCTAATAAAGATTTAGATTAATGACTACATATAGTTTTTTTCTTTTTTTTTCTTTTTCTTCTTTTTTATGATATCAAAATATAAGGTGATACTTACAAATAGACTAATAGCTAAATTAATTAGAATTATTTGATTATACTCACATTTACAAGACATAAATTATAAATTAAATAAAGATTGAATTGATACTCTTGGAATTAGAACCATTGCATATCTAATCTATAACAAAAGAACAGTTATAATTGCATTGAATTTAAAAATCAAAAAAAAAATTAATTAATTGGCATCTTCCAATTATAAAAACAAAAAATATTTTGACCAATTTATAATTTTATAACTTCAAACATAATTTCACATTATATTATTTAAGTCTATGAACTATATTCGATATACAAGACTATGTAATGGATTTTATACACGTCTTGATGTGAATGTAATCTTTTCTCATCCTTGTGGAAGCACCTGCTGTTGGTACGTTTTGCTTTTTCTCCGTGTTTTGTTTGATTGAAGTACTGTGGTGAGTTGTTGTTATTGTCTTGTTAAAAAGAACTGTTAATTGCTTTTGTGAAAGCTACTTGTTGAAATTCCCCCCTGCGGGGAATTGTTGTTATTATATCTTGTGGCTTTTAAGCCAATTTTGTGGGGAAAAAAATGGAAACTACTTTGCTTTCATCAATTAAGTACTCACCTGTGTCTGAAGCAGGCGAAGAAAGAATTTCACCGGTAGTAACACCGAGAAAACTAAATATTCTTGGGGAAGAAAATTCACCGGCAGTGTCGCCAAAAACGTTCGCCGAGGTATCAGGAAGGAAAGAAACACAATTAAACACGGAACGAAGTAATCTGCAAAGATTTATGGCAATATTAAAAAAAGAGGGGTCGGAAATTCAAGTGGCCACCCCAGAAGAAACAACCGATACAGTCAACAAGAGAAGAATCATATACAAAACGTACAACATTGGGAAAAAAAGGATTTACAAAACAGAAGAGAAAATCGTAGAAAAATGCCTTAAACCTATCTGGCCAGAGATTACATACATTAACCGTGGCAAAAGATTTGGAACGGTCGAAGTAAGGTTTAGGTCAGAGGAAGCAGCCCAAAAGTACTCCTCGGAGACCCTCAGAACGGAGGAGGTGGTTCTTCTTCCCGTATATATGGGAAGAAGAACGTCAAAGGTGAGGATAAACAATATCCCCCCAGAAGTTGATGCCACCTGTTTAGTAGCAGCTATTACGATGGGCCTGGAGGACAAAATAACTATACTCCAGGCCTCGGTGAAAAAAGAGGAGAACTGGAAGGGACAATGCTTGACAATGTTAATTCAAGCAGAAGTCACAACACTTGAAGAAATTGTAGAAATCATAAATGTAGGCGGAGAAGAAAGACTAATAGTATTCGTGGAAGGAAGAAAACCAAAGTGTTTTAACTGCGGGTTAAAGGGCCACATCAGGTCGGAATGCAAACCGAAAGAAGAAGAAGAAACAACAAATGAAACACCAGCGTCAACACCGAAAGTAGAGACAACACCAAGATCGACAGAAGAGAGTGAAGAGAAGCATAGAGAGGAGGGGTGGTCGACTGTTTTTTGTTTAAAGAAAAAACACAGACCGCCCCCACCAAACTAAACGTGAAAAAGAAAAACGATAAAGGAAAAGAAAACACGTGCATGGCCATCAATGCATCGAACAATAGACTAATAAACCGTTTGGCAACTATTTCATCTGCCAAACGAGTGGAATAAACAACATCAAAAGACTTTCTAATCTACAGGATAGGCCGGAAGGGTTACGGACGGATCAAATCTGAATTTTTTCATGACGTAGGCCCTCTCAGAATGGATTTTTCTCCTTATATTTACGAGGACTTACGTCCAAATACGTCACGAGCCCGGAAAAGGAGAAAGAAAAAGAGGAAGAAGGAACCCCGAACCACTGATACAGAGGTAAGTAATGTCAAACATTCATGTAGGTTGTTTAAATGTGTGTAGCCTGATGTCAGGCTGGAAACAAGGTCGTTTCCTTAATGACATCAGGTTGCGGGATTTGGATGTTATTGTTGCTACAGAGACCCGGTTAAGAGGGCCAAGAGATGAGCTCCTCCTGTTGAATGGCTACGAGAGTTTTTTCTCTCCAGGCTGTCCTTCTAGGTGGGGGAGTGGAGGTGTTGGTCCTATTAAAAAGAAACCGGGTTTCTGAGAAAAAGTTAATTTTTTCAGATCCAGAAGGTAGGCTGGTCATCATGAACTTGATGTTCAGCCATGGTAAAGTTTTCAGACTGGTTGCAATTTATGCACCCCAGCCATCCGGGAAAAGTGATTGTTTTCGGAATCTGGAGAGGAGATGTTTCTCGGTACTTCACATTCTTTAATTGTGCTAGGTGACTTTAACACAATTTGCGAGGCACGCGTAGATTATGTTGGCTCGAGAACTACTAGAAAAGGTAATTCTTACTTCCTGGAACTGCTAAGCCGATTTGAGTTAGCAGATCCTTATAGGTTGGAATTTCCGAACGCTCCAATGTGAACTTGGTCAAATAGCGACGGATCTTCTAGGTCATACTTAGATAGAGTGTTAATTAGAAAAGTAGATTGAAATATAGCTAAGTGTCCACAGTTTTACCCAGTCAGCTACAGTGATCATAAAATGATCACCTGTAGGTTTAACATAGATAAGCTATATAATAGAGGCTCCGGCTACTGGAAACTTAATACGTCCCTTTTGGCGATTAAGGAGTACAGAGATCGGATTAGGTTGTTGATTCAGAGGGCATTAACTGGTACCATTATTAATAATAAATGGTGGTATGCTCTCAAGCAAGCCATTAAATTTGAGTCTATTAGATATAGCATAGGTTTAGTGGCTAGAGAGAGTAGAAGGTAATCAGTTTTAGTTAAGGAATTAGAGGAAGCAATGAGAACTGGCTCTGCGACTCAGGTGACGGCCAAGGGACTGGCATTAAACCAGCACCTCGAAGCCAAACACATGGGTTGCATTGTCAGGGCTAGACTTCGTGCTGTGGGTTGTGAGGGAATCATGGCCGCAGGATGGGCCCGAGTGGTGGAAACCCAACGTGGTAATGATGCTACAATTCGATCTTTGATGAACCAACAAGATAAGTTGATAAACGAACCCGAGGAGATGTGTGAGACTTTTCAGGTGGGGGCGGCGGGCCGGATAGGAGGAGGAACCTAACGAACTTCCTCGCAGGGCTGCCGTGCCAGGACTGGATGGTTTACCCTACAAGTTGTATAAGAGTATGCCAGACTTGTTCGGGCACCTGCTGGCGAATCTCTACGCGAACTGGCAACAGAACGGGTTTATTCCCAGATCTGTGCGCCGGGGAGTGGTGACGCTTGTCAGAAAGAACCCGAACAAGGGGGATTCCATTGATAATTTTCGGCCCATCATTCTGCTAAACGCAGAGTTGAAGATTTTGGCTAAAGTGTTATCGAAAAGATTGGCGCGTGTCACGGACAGTCTGATCGGGGAGGCACAGACATGTGCCATTCCTGGCAGAGCCATCCAGGATAATCTCCATCTTACACGGTACACTTTAGAAGGGTTTTTATAATGATGCTGGCAAGGGTGGGGCACTGGTCCATTTAGACCAATCTAAAGCGTTCGATAGGGTTGACCATCGCTACCTGGTGTCCGTTCTGGCGCAGTTCGGCCTAGGTCTTGGTTTTCTCAGGTGGATCATCGAGATTTACGACAACATCGACTCGGTAGTTCGGGTGAACGGCTTCTTATCGAAGCCGTTCAACATCAAACGCTCGGTTCATCAAGGGTGTCCGCTCTCCCCGATTTTGTATGTGATGGCCCTTGAGCCATTACTGCAAAAATTGAGCGGCATTCCGAGACAGCCAGGTTGTGGAAAATCGGTTTCAGCTTACGCGGATGACATCACCATCATCGTAACCGAAATGGACCACCTACAGATAGTAGGCAAGGCCATAGAGGTTTACGAGACGGTGGCTGGAGCAAAAGTTAATCGTGAAAAGTCAGTCGGCTTGCAGCTCGGCACCTGGAGAGGCAAATCAATGCCTCCTGACAGCGTCGTGGGACGTTGGACGGAGGGTCCGATTAAGTTGTTTGGAGTTTGGTTTGGACCAGACTTCCAAATAGAGAAGAACTGGGACGAGGTATCGAGCAGGGTGATCCACATAGTCAAGACCTGGTCTTGGCAGTGGCTATCCCTGAAAGAGAGGGCGGAGGTAGCCAATGTGTTTATCGCATTGGTCATCACCTACCGCCTAACCGTCGTTCCCTGGCCTGATTTGTGGTTGGTCAAGCTGGAAAGACAGCTCTTCCGCTTTTTGTGGAAGTGCTCGAAACCGTTTGTGAAACGCTCTATTTGCTGCCAACAACCGTTAAAGGGTGGACTTGGGATGCCTTGGCTGTTGATGCGCAGACATGCACTGAGGTTGAGGCATCTTTGGCTCTACCTGGATGGTGAACGGGTGTGGTCTCTGCTGGTGAAGCAGATGTTTCCCAAGTTCACTAGTTTTGGTGGATGGGAAACCTGATTGAATCGAAGATCGAAGTTGGGTACATGGTATACGGAGTGTCGCAAGGCACTCCTGCTATTCCGTCGCTCGGGCAATGCCTGCGGTGGGGGTTCCACCGCATTCTTCTATAGAGGGCTTGTAGAGGCGAAATGTGATGACACCTTAGGGGAGACCCTAGGTCTCGACGATAATCAGCTGGCCAGTCTGTTCCGACGTACATTCGGGCCGAAGACCCTGGATAACTTTCAGAAGTCTCTGACATGGCAATGTTACCGAGGAGCCTTACCTGTTCGGGACAAACTCGCAAGGCATGGTGGCCCCGACCCACCGACTTGTCCAAGATGCGGGCGGGACAGGGAAACCGTTCCGCGCGCTATTGTACAATGGTCGGATGTGTGGGTATGTGCTGAACAACTGTTGTCGGGTACAAGAAGAGTACAGCTATCGACTGAGTCAATAGTAAAAATTGACCCACCGGATTTCCTCTCGACAGAAGGTAAGATTTGTTTTCTCACTGTGGTAGCAATTGCGAGACAGGTAATTTGGAGAACGAGGATGAAAGGATTAAGGTCGGGCATTTTCATCTCTAACTCTGCACTGGTGAATTATTTCACCTTCCACTTAAAAGGAAAATAGAGCTAGAGAGGAAATGTCTGACTGCGAAAACGCTTGAGAGTCGATGGAAGAATGTAGCACGAATGATGCGAGATTTATCTCAGTTATCAGTGGCGAGGCGAGGCTCGTGGGGTCCGTGCTAAACCCGTCTTACCACTCAGTTGTATATATAAATATATATATATATATATATTTATATATAAATATATTTATATAAATATATATATAAATATATATATATAAATATTTTTTTCCGTTTATATATTTGTTTTGCAAGATTTTTTTATGTGAAATCGTGTGTTGAAACAGATGTTGTTGTACTTGGGGATGGTCATATTGCCAGTTTAGCCAATAAAAACACACGCACTGTATATTTGGTGTTAATTTGCTTCAGCTTTATATTACATTAATCCTATTTCGGCCAGAGTTCTTTCGTCACACTTCTGTGACCTCATCAGTGGTCCTTTGCTTTCTTCTTTCTTATGTGTGTCTCACCTTGCTAACTATCAGCCATTTTGTATTTTGTATTCCTATTGTATGTGTCTACGCATGCGTATCCTTCAATGTGTCTATGTTTTGTAAGTGCATGTGTGTGTATGGGGAGTGCCTGTATTATCTATATCCTCTGTTAATACATGTTCGTTTGTTTTTGTTTTCATTTCTGGCCGAAATAGGATTAATGTAATATAATGTAATATAAAGCTGAAGTAAATTAGCACCAAATATACAGTGCGTGTGTTTTTATTGGCTAAACTGGCAATACGACAATATATATAAATATATATATATATTCTCTTTTACTCTTTTACTTGTTTCAGTCATTTGACTGCGGTCATGCTGGAGCACCGCCTTTAGTCCAGCAAATCGACCCCAAGACTTATTCTTTGTAAGCCTAGTACTTATTATATAGGTCTCTTTTGCCGAACCGCTAAGTTACGGGGAAGTAAACACACTAGCATCGGTTGATAAGGGATGTTGAGGGGACAAACACAGATACACAAACATATACACACACATACATACATACACACACATATATATATATATACATATATATACATATATATACATATACATATATGACGGGCTTCTTTCAGTTTCCATCTACCAAATCCACTCACAAGGCTTTGGTCGGCCCGAGCCTATAGTAGAAGACATTTGCCCAAGGTGCCACGCATTGGGACTGAACCCCAAACCATGTGGTTGGTATGCAAGCTACTTACCACACACCCTCTCCTGCGCCTATATATTTATACATATATAAATATATATATATAAATATATCAGAAAGAATGTTGGTGGGAATAGAATCAAGTCTTGAATGAAATCTCTGAAGCCCCTGTATATGTTTTATATTCTTGCGAGCTATCCACTTGCACTTTGGTTCTATAAACAATAACTTTCTCAAGACATCAGCCTTCCAGCAGACAGCGAGTCTCATCTTTGCAGTTTCAGTTCTGCAGATTAGATTCGGCACTGTAGTTGTCTGTAATAATTTTTGTGTTAAGCTGGCTAATAAAAGAAGCGAAGTTTTTGCAACAAGAATAGCTAAACTTCAGCGTTCTCCTATTAAATATTCTATAGAACTTATGGCTAGATTGAAAATGCTTAGAAACTAATTTTAAGAATTCCCTACCTATATTAGTTTTTACGGCCATATTAAATGCAGGGTTAAACCACAAAACTTTCCTAGTTCTAGTTCTACATGGCCTATTATTGCTAGAATTAACTTGACTAAACTGGATCTTCTCCGAGAATCCACTTTTCCTCAATGCATTATTGTAATACGGTGCAGCACTTTGAAATGCTGTCTCATCCGAAGAAATTGATAATATACGCCTTCCTACATTACTAACTAGGTTCTTAAGTATTACGGGTGGATGATTAGATTCTTTGCTAACATAACATAGTTTTTTCATTGGGCTTACAGTAGGTTTTAAATTTATCTAATTGTAAATGTAAGTTGATATCTAAAAAAATCTACGCTTTTAAGGTTACTTTCTATCGTAATCCGTAAGCCCATTCTTTGGAAGAAAGTAATCAGATTCTTCCTAAGTTTATCTAATTCATGGCCATTTAAATTATCGCTGACTATAAGACCATCATCCCTGTATAATCCTGCATCTATAAAAGCGAATTCTAGATGCAGATTATGCAAAATATAAGCTCCTATAAGCATACATAACTCCGCCCTCATCATATATGCTCCTATCGGTACATCGAAAAGAGAATCCTCACTCTTTTTGACCCAGGTAGAATCCTCGTAAAAAAGAAGGGATTTCCTTGCGTGTAGGATAATATCTATTTCCGAGTTATCGATAGTGACATACTGCTTGGCGAAGTCTAATGCTTTTAGAAGCAAAGGCCTAAATATTGACGGGTAAAAATATACATATATCAAACTGTGTAAATTTGCAGTTATGTTTATGGCTAATCCCTTTGAACCAGACTATCACTGACTTGCTATTTTTCCAAACCCGTCAATTTAATTCACTATCTAACTTGCTTAAAATACGATCTTAAAATATATTTGCTAATAAAACCTATTTCAGTTTTAGCTGGATTAATTAGTTTACATTTAAGGTTTCTATTGAAATTGGCTTTGTGGTCTTTCAGGGTAATAAAGGGCTGACGTGAGGGGAGATATTCTATCCTATCACTAACTTTCAGGTTGTTAGCAATTCTTCTTGCCTCCAAATTCACCGCTTCATATAAATTTGTATTGTATTTTTTGTAGATGTCTGTAATGCTGTTCGAAAGTAGACATTTATAAACATCTTTATCAACTGCGTATAAGTTTTTTGTTTGCATATATACGTTACGATGTAGATATATCTCTATATATTTATGTGTGTGTATTGTAGGCATATATGTGTATGTATATGCATGTATGTGTGTGTACATATACATATGCGTGTGTGTATGTTTATATATATATATATATATATATATATATATATATATATATATATATATATATATATTTAAGAATTTAAGGATTGGAGAAAACGCATGTTATAATTGCATACTTTATTCCTACATATATTTCAAAGGATTACAACCTGTGTGATCCATAGGGATCTTTGATATTAAAATTGTAACCTTCTCATGGATAACCTTATCCATGGATAACCTTATCCATCTATTGTTTTCATAATCGGTCATAATGTCTTACGTTTAAGATGATTCCCATGCTTTCCCTGATGAGAAGGTTACAATTTTAATATCAAAGATCCCTATGGATCACACAGGTTGTAATCCTTTGAAATATATGTAGGAATAAAGTATGCAATTATAACATGCGTTTTCTCCAATCCTTAAATTCTTAAATATACTCAAATACCCAATATACTCAAATACCCAAAATTTCAAGGAGTTCCTGCCTTAAAAACAGGAACTAAACCACAGTTATTTTGTGTTCTTTGCTACATTGGTTTCTATTAACCCATTTATTCTATCAGAAGAATTTTTATTCATTAAGATAGAAGAAATACACATAATTATATACATACATATATATATATATATATATATATATATATATATATATATATATATATATATATGTATGTAGACGTATATATACATATATACATATATATATGCAGACATATATAAATGTGTATGTATATGTGTGTATATTTTTATATATGTGAACATGTATTTGTGTACATATTTATGTATTTTTGTATATTTGTTTGCGTATACTTATGTGGGTATATTTGCATCTATACTCATATTTATGTAGATATACATATAATTTTATGTGTACGTTTTCATGTGTTCGTTGTGCAAGCTATATGAAGTATCCAAACGTTGTTAGTTACTTTCGAGCATCATAATGTAGCACCCTCTGCCCCTATCTATTTCCCCCATTCTCTTGCTAGTTCTCCGTTTCTCTTTCTTTTATTTTCTTTCTTTTTCTTCTCCACTGTTCTTCCCCATCCTCATACTTAATATTTCCTGATTTTTCCTTCTTTCTTTTGCCTGTAACAACTAACTTATATAAGCATACGCCAGGAGATTTTATATGTGTGCATGTATACGTATATATATATATATATATATATATATATATATATATATATATATATATATATATATATATATATATATATATATATCTTCTTCTTCTTCTAATATATAAAACAAAGATGTCTGTGTATTCGCTTTTCACGTGAAATCGACTTCACCAAATGCTTCCATACTTGTGATGCATGAATAATTTGACCTCGGATAAATGTTAGGCTTTTCATTTGATTTTTTTTATTAAAAATAAATAATATTGCTTTATAGTTAAGATTCACTTCTTTAAAAAGGTTCCTCAATGTCAACTTCCGGTATTGACGTAACAATGGCAAAAAGCTTCACTCTCTAAGGTTCCTCAATGTCAACTTCCGGTATTGACGAGCTTTTAGTTATACGACTTTTTCCTTTCATGTTTATTTCATTCATTCTTCGCAATATTCTCTCTCACTCTCTCTCTCTCTCT
>NC_142933.1:57189564-57194564 GCF_046866305.1 Octopus bimaculoides | reverse complement strand
AGAAGATTAATCCACACACACACACACACACACATATATATATATATGTATAATTATGTGTATTTCTTCTATCTTAATGAATAAAAATTCTTCTGATAGAATAAATGGGTTAATAGAAACCAATGTAGCAAAGAACACAAAATAACTGTGGTTTAGTTCCTGTTTTTAAGGCAGGAACTCCTTGAAATTTTGGGTATTTGAGTATATTGGGTATTTGAGTATATTTAAGAATTTAAGGATTGGAGAAAACGCATGTTATAATTGCATACTTTATTCCTACATATGTTTCAAAGGATTACAACCTGTGTGATCAATAGGGATCTTTGATATTAAAATTGTAACCTTCTCATCAGGGAAAGCATGGGAATTATCTTAAACGTAAGACATTATGACCGGTCATAATGTCTTACGTTTAAGATGATTCCCATGCTTTCCCTTTATTCGTGTGTGTGCATCTATGTTATATATGAGAATGTGCGCTCAGGTTAACACACATACATACTTGAATGTGTGCATACACACGTATACAGTTATGTTCGTGTGTATTTGCGTACATATCCCTATATTTCTGTATACATGATACTAATATACATTTTTGTATACACATATATACGCAATCCAATTTTGTGTACGTTTGTTATATACGCTACACTTCCTTCTTGCTATCTTTCCTTCTTTCCCTCCTTTCTTCCTTTCCTTCCTCACGATAACGATACTTTCTCTCTTTCTACATTAGTAACGTCCTTATCGATAAGTTACTCTCCCTCCTCCACTCCATAAGGTTAAGATACACTTACTGTTACCAACGCTGAATAGTTTCCGTGCGTGAGCTTGATTGCATGCATATGTGTATGTGTATACATGCGTATTCGTGCATGTCTTGCAAATATATACCTATATACGTATATTGTCTGTACGTATGCATCTGTGTATTTTGATGTATATATGTATGTCGTAGATAGTCTAGTATGCGTTATACTGTTGTAATTTTATTTTTATTTTTAATGCACCGTAAATTCGATTTAATTTTGATGTATAAATTCGAATATAATTATTTACAATATGTATTTTGAACCCATTTTTCAATTTAATGTTTTCTTCGATTTTTTAAAATAGGATGAATCTATATTGAATTCATTTGTTTTGTTCATTGCACACACAAGACCGTTATTTGAAACGACCAATGAAACAGATCCATGTGTTTTAAATTTTATATTAGTTTTGATTGCATCGTCATTTCTTTCCCGTTTCTGACAAAACTGTCCGATGAACGAGAAACGTGAAACTCCGAGTAACAGTTTTTTGTTATATTTCTGCTGCTTTTAAATAAAGCATATTAATCTACCTCTGGTATTTGAGTACTCTTTTTTCCACCTTGTTACACATTTGTGTGCTTACTCTGGTATATATATACATATATATATACATATATACATATATATAAATATACATATATACATGTATATATACATATATATATATATATATATATATACATACACATATTTACACATATACATATATATATATATATACATACGCATATATATATATATACATATTATTTTATTTAAAAGAGTTCCAACACTGTCTGTTTTTTATGTTTTATTTATATTCCTGCAAAACCAATGTGGGATATAGAATATGGAATATACAATATATAATATAAAATAAAAATGGATGGTACTATGAAATAAAGTATTGAATGTCTTATTGAATATATGGAATATGTCTTATTGAATAGATGAAATATTGAGTGTTCAATATAAAGGATTAAATATATAAATATATAAAGGCGAATATTTTCTATACCTTGTGGTATTTCATATTTTCTATACTTTGTAGTATTTCATCATGGCCGGTATGACAGACTTTAACAGACTGTATACATATATATACACACATATATATATATATATATATATAATATATATATATATATATATATATATATATATATACACATATACATATATACACATGCATATACATATATATATATATATATACACATATACATATATACACATGCATATACATATATATATATATATACACATATACATATATACACATGCATATACATATATATATCCATATATACATATGCATAGATATATATACATACACACACATATATATATATACATAGATATATATACATATATACTTATACATATATATATAAATATATATATACATATATATATACATATACATATATATATACATAGATATACATACATATATACGTATATATATATATATATATATATATATATATATATATATATATATACACGCATATACATATATACATATACACACATATATATATATACATCTACACATATATATACATACATATATATACATACATATATATATATATATATATATATATATATATATATATATATATATATATATATATATATATATATATATATATATATACACACACACACACACACACACACACACACACACATAATTACAAATAAGGGCAAAAGAAAAAATTTCTATGCCAATATGCTGAGAAATAGACTTTAAATCGTGAATTACCACATACACTATATATCACTATGAAGATATGTCATGCTGAAATCGAGGAAGGCAAGCTAACAGAATTTTTTTTTAATGCGTTATCTCTATATTGAATCAATTTCGGGATTAATCCAACGGATTTTCCCCTCATCAGTAGAGAATACAATAAGAAATAAATACTTACAAGCACCCATAGAAAATAGCATAAACAAGAGCCATGTGTATACATAAATACCTCAGTTATATCTATACTATAAAAGGCAAATCTACTCTGTGTGTGTGTATGTTTAAAATTCATACATTTACACAATTCAAAATTTCTTCGATTAAACAATCGCAATTAATATTCTAAAAATTCAAAATTTCTTCGATTAAACAATCGCAATTGATATTCTAAATACAATAAGTTAGGTCACTGCGTCATTTTTTCACTCCAAAAATTTCCTAATAATGAATAAAATCCGTAAAACTACAGGAGTAAACATTTTCTCCCTAATAAAATCTAATTTCCTCTTTCTAATACAAATCCTTTCAACTCCTACTTCTTTTTATGTCCTACTTTCTCTTATGAACCTTTACAAAAATACAACAACAAATACAAGAAAGGAAGGAGAAAAAGAAAACTATCAAAACTGAAACAATCACATTTCGATACTGTGATGACAGATACTGAAACTACATACAGAATTACTTTGCCCCTCTAAAATTAACTATTTCTATTCCTCTTACACATCGTTTCAATTGCTACTTTCTCTTATGAATGTTTACCAACGATCCAAGAAAAAAGACAAAGAAACGAAGGGGAGTGAGAGTCAAATAAACAGACACACTGCCAATCATACATAAATACACACATATATATGTACCTATGGTTACCAATGACCTCATTCTAATTGGCGGGAACTAAACCCTAACAGAGAAACGAAAGAAAAAGAGTGAGAGTCAAATAAATATTTTCCCCTGTAACACAATGTCATTTCCTCTTTCTATAACAACCTTCACCTTTTATTCCGCACTTGAAATGCCACTTATACACTTACATACAAATACACAGATACATGCAAATACCTGTCACTTAGAAGAAGCTGCGATCAGACTCCTACATCTATTTGCATATGATGGCATCAATAATGACGCTGACCCAAGAAACATCGGCAAAATGTGCATTCTCCCCTCAACATATACAGGGGGGGCCACGATACATGCACGAGCGAACACAAGACGCTATGACTTTCGTTCGGCACTATGGACGCCCTGATTTATTCATCACGTTTACATGTAACCCCAAGTGGGTTGAGGTAACACGGGAACTTCTCCCACACCAGCAGTACTGCCATCGGCATGATCTTATTGCCAGGGTTTTCAAGCAGAAGCTGACTACGCTAATTGATTTAATAAAAAAAGGGCAGGTGTTTGGCCCTGTTAAGTGTCACATGTATACTGTTGAGTGGCAAAAGAGAGGGTTGCCACACGCACACATTTTGGTTTGGTTGGTCACCAAAATAGACCCTATACTTATAGATGAAATCATCAAAGCAGAAATCCCAAACCCCTCTGTTGACCGACAGCTGTACGACATTGTCAAGGCACACATGGTGCATGGTCTGTGCGGTCCCGGTTTTCAAATGTCTCCTCATGCCACAAAGACCATGTGTGCACTAAACGATACCCAAAGAGTTTCGTGGATGAGATCCAGACCGCTGGTGATGGATATCAACTGTACAGACGAAGGCGGCCTGAGAATGGGGGATTCACTCTAACCTTACAGGGTCATCAAGTTGATAATAGATGGGTGGTCCTATACTGTCCATTACTGATGACAATTTTCAACGCTCATATAAATGTGGAGTTCTGTCATTCAGTAAAATCAATTAACTACATATGTTAACAAGGGTTCGGACGCTGCCATGTTCGGCCTTCAAAAGGACAATAGCATTGACGAGGTGTCGCAGTACTTGGCAGGTCGTGAACAGACTGCTGCTCAATTGGCAGCCAATCTAAAACAAACAACTTTGACTGTTTTTTTTTTAGGCTTTGCCAAATTGACACATTTGCCAAAACACTTTTATACCCTCAGGTTCCGTCCTACTATGTGTGGTCAAAGAACACTTGGGTGCGTAAGAAGTCAAGTCAGGATGTTCAAGGACATCTCAGTGTCAAGTTTAACAGTTTTCTAGGAAGAGTGTACACTACCTCCCAACCAGCATGAGTGTTTTCACCTTCGCCTTCTCCTTCATGACGTTGTCGGCCCACAAAGCTTTCAAGACATAACAACTGTTGACGGTGAATTATGTGACACTTTACGCGAAGCCTGCTTCAGGCGTGGACTTTTGGAGGACGATTCACAATGGGCCGCCACTAAGGCGGAGGGCGTTTTGTTAAAATCCCCTAAAAGACTAAGATGACTTTTAGCTATTCTATTCCTATGGTGCGACTTGGGTGATCCCGCCTTT
>NC_142933.1:57164390-57189064 GCF_046866305.1 Octopus bimaculoides | reverse complement strand
CTACTAGGTTAACTTGTAAAATTTCACATTTTGTTAGAATGTTTATGAATAATTAAATTTTGCAAAATAATTAGGGTATAATTGTGAGTTAATATGATCTTATTAGATAGCAAATTAACTTTAATGCAGTCTTCCAACATCAAATGGTTCAACAGCTCTGGTCAGGCATCTTATTCAGAAAGAAATTTATCTCTTATCTCAAGGAAGCAGTGTCTCTCAGATATTTACTCACTTCATTTCAGCCACATGGTATTTCATGGTAGTAACAAAGTGGGATATAAAAAAAAACCCAGCTAACCAACAGGCATAATTCATTGCTAAAGAAACAGACTGATTAAATATAGTTTCCTCAATTTAATTGCAGTTTTTTCGAGTTTTTTTTTAGGACAATGAGGAGTAGTAAGATATTCCCACATAGTCTGGGAAATTATGTGCCATTGAAAAGAGAGTGAATGAATTATAATTTATATTATTAAGCATACTAATATCAAATTGTAATGCTAAGCACCTGGTGATTAAAACGGGTTCAATTCTTAACTGAGAAATTTTATGCAGTAGCCTGTTCTCAGTGATTTGGCTTGCAAAAAATAGCAATAATAATGCCCCAAATCACACTGAACCATCTTAAACAAAGAATGCATTGGATAATGTAGTCCTTAATATACAAAAAGACAAGATGTTCACAGCTGGAATGCCTTTTGATCATAGCTCTACTAGGGCTAAACAACAACTGCAGCCAATAGCACGAGGGGAAAGAGATAGATCACAAGCTGACTTTCTTTCAACATTAAATGCAGACAAAATCTTCAATGATGACCCAACAATCTATTAAAAGTGACAAAATTCTTCTTTTCAGAATTAGTTGACCAAGCTGATAAGATAGATGCGAAACTACCAACAACATAGTATCCATAACTGGCTTTCTAATGGCTATGTCCATGCAGTAGTGAAGCTAACAAGTGTAAATAACTAATGTTCCATTACCTTAAAATGCATGATTCAACCTGTGAGGGGTCTACTCCTATCAGGTGGACACACTAGATCAGTTGTTCATTGGTACACTACAAGGAGCATACAAGTGCACTACAGATTTTTGAAAATATAATTTAAACTTTAAAAAAATTGAACATCTTGAAAAACATGGCATTCACAATTTTGTTTATACATAAGAGTAATTAATAAAAATATAGAAATATAGCAAGCAAGAGTTTTCCATATTTTCTTTTTTTACTTTAACGAAATTTCTTTTAAACGTTTCACCTTTTTTTTTTTTTTGTTCTCTGGGTGAAATCAAAAAGATTAAGAACTGCTAACCTGGATACAATTCATTTTACCCAGTATGATCAACATTACGTTTCAACCCTTGAGGCTGATAAAAATATGTATTCTATATAGTTTAATTCCTTTGATTATCAAACAAGTTTTTAGAAAATAAAAGCAATGTAGGTAAGAGTTGATCTTATCTTTAAAACCAACTGATGGTAGTGATAAACATGTTTCTATCATATTAGATCTCATTAGCTGTGTATTTAGTACACAGAACATGTTCTTGAGATACCTTCTATTTCCATATATATATTGATCACTTTTATGCATTACCAATTGAGCAGAATACACTTCACTGATGAGATTTAAGAAGATCAAAACATGTCTTGGCTTTTAGAGACAAGATTCATTTCTATCTGACTCAAGTTTATTTATCAAAAACCTTCGTTGGTTGATACTTCTATCATCTCTATTACTTGATGTTTTTATATTTTAAACATCCCTAGAGAGAGCGACTATATTACATATGTGTGATCCTACTTTTGTATATTTAGCATGCAGAATGCTCCCCTGGGGTTATCATCATCATCATCATCGTTGTTTAACGTCCACTTTCCATGCTAGCATGGGTTAGACGATTTGACTGAGGACTGGTGAAACCAGATGGCTACACCAGGCTCCAATCTGATTTGGCAGAGTTTCTACAGCTGGATGCCCTTCCTAATGCCAACCACTCAGAGAGTGTAGTGGGTGCTTTTACGTGCCACTGGCAACAGCCACGCTCAAAATGCTATATTTTATTAGCCAGTCCAGCGGCACTGGCAACGATCTTGCTCGAAAGTCCTTACACATGCCGCGGGCACAAGTGCCAGAAAGGCTACGCTGGGCACAGGTGCCATCACGATTTCGCTTTTGCTTGCCCCAATAAGTCTTTGCAAGCTGAGTTTCATGTCCAATGAAGGAGACGACGTTGACATGGGTGCCAGTCATCGAATTTAACTCGATTTCGATTTCACTTGCCTCAACAAGTCTTTGCAAGTGGAGTTTAGTGTCCAATGAAGGAAGGTACACATAAGTGAACTGGCTGAGGCCTTAGATTTAAGTCTCACTTGGCTTGCCGGGTCTTCTCACGCACAGCATATTTCCAGAGGTCTCGGTCAGGAGTCATCGCCTCGGTGAGGCCCAATGTTCGAAGGTCATGCCTCACCACCTTATCCCAGGTCTTCCTGGGCCTACCTCTTCCACAGGTTCCCTCAACTGCTAGGGTGTGGTACTTTTTCACACAGCTATCCTCATCCATTCTCGCTATATGACCATACCAGTGCAATTGTCTCTCTTGCACACCACAACTGATGCTTCATAAGTTCAACTTTTCTCTCAAGGTACTAATACTGTGTCTAGTATGCACACTGACATCACACATCCATCAGAGCATACTGACTTCATTCCTTGCAAGCCTATGCATGTCCTCAGCAGTCACAGCCCATATTTCACTGCCATGAAGCATGACTGTTCGTACACATGCGACATAGTCTGCCTTTTACTCTGATTGAGAGGCCCTTTGTCACCAGCAGAAGTAAGAGCTCTCTGAACTTTGCCCAGGCTATTCTTATTCTAGTAGCTACACTTTCAGCACACCCTCCCCCATTACTAACTTGGTCACCTAGATAGCGGAAGCTATCAACTACGTCTAGTTTTTCTCCCTGGAATGTGGCAGAAGTTGTTTTCTGCACATTTACAGTGTTTATAGCTTCTGAACATCTGCTACATACAAAAACTAACTTCTTAGTTAACCTTCCTTTGATATTGCTGCACCTCTTATGTGTCCATAGCTTGCACTGGGTGCATCTTATAGAGTTTCTACCTATGCCTTTTCTACAGATCGAGCAGGGCCATCTATCTGAAGGGGTTTGTGTGTTGTCTACCTTCCTACTTATCAGGACTTTGGTTTTAGCTAGGTTGACTCTAAGGCCCTTCGATTCTAGTCCTTGCTTCCACACCTGAAACTTCTCTAGTTCTGATAGTGACTCAGCAATTAGTGCAAGGTCATCAGCATAGAGGAGCTCCCAGGGGCATCCTGTCTTGAATTCCTCTGTTATCACCTGGAGGACTATGATAAATAGGAGGGGGCTGAGGACAGAACCTTGGTGGACCCCTACCCGGAATTCTTCACTGTACTCATTGCCAACCCTCACCTTACTGACAGCGTCTCTGTACATGGCTCGCATAGCTCTCACTAACCATTCTTCTATCCCTAATTTCCTCATTGACCACCAGATCGGGGGGGACCCTGTCAAAGGCTATCTCTATGTCAACGAAAGCCAGGTACAGAGGTTTATCTTTGGCTAGGTTTTTCTCCTGCAGGTTTATCTTTGGCTAGGTAAACGTTCCTCAATATTTCCATGCAACACAATCACCAGGCTTTCCACTAAATTTTGTTAAAGTTTATTTTTTTTCCATTATTTACACATTTCAAATATAAACATTCATTTATGTCTTTAATAGTTAGTCTATAGTTTCACATACTTATATTTATTACAATGAAAAATGTAGGTGCATGCATGTTAATATTCTTAAGCTATTACACTTGAAAAAGTACAGAACAAGATTTCTACAGTAGAATTTACCTAATTTATCACCTCTAAAGGAAACTAAAAAGTACTTAAAATTAAAACTCAACTGTACTTAAAATATTGCAGCTGAGAATAAGATTTTTAAAAATTTACTATATTTTATTAAAGCAAAAATTATAAAAGCATTACTGGGATTTTCCAAAAGTAAGCCCATCCAATTTTAAGCCTATGGGCTTATATTCAGAAACTCTTTTCATATATAGCTCCAGTAATTTTTATTATTTTCAGAAAAAAATTATTTAAGCAAAATTATTTAAGTCTGTATTTTTGGAAAAAGCAGTATTTTAAAAATGAAATAAAATTAAATTAAGTACAGTAGAATTTTAATTTTAAGTACTTTTTAGTTTCCTTTAGAGGTGACAAATTAGGCAAGCTCTACTGTAAAAAATCTTGTTCTGTACTTTTCCAACTTAAGAATGTTAACATGCATGCACCTGCATTTTTCATTGTAATCCACTTTTTTTCCAAGCAATGCAATAAAGCTAATAAATATTCTTTTGTTAAATAATATTTGAATTATTTTTCATTGTTGATGATTGAATTTAAAATAAGGATTTTATGTTGTGTTTTTTTTTTTTCATTTTCACATTTTTTCTTGAATTTTAATAATAAGAAAAAGTTATCTGGACAGGGTTTCATTGCATTAGCTAATATATAAATGATCTTAAAAATGCAAAAGTAGCCAATGTATCCACCTTAAGGCATGAGGAGCCACCTACCTATTTGCTTTTTCTGAACAGTATTACTAGAACCCTACAGGTGTGCCCATTAAAAGGAAGAAACAAACAATAGCAATATTGTATCATTAAATTTTGAAGAATAATATTTTTTTAAATGAAGTTTTCATACATATGCTAAAATTCCATATTATAATCCAATTTTCATAAACCAATTTAAAACTACTATTTCTATAAATAAAATATAATCCACTTATTTAAAATGCAAAAATAGCCAATGCATCCACCATAAGGCAGGAGGAGTGAAATTCATGCAAAATAAAAATAAAGCCTTCAATTCAGCTACTGTTCTTGTCAACTTGCCAGAAAATAAAAATCTGAATCTTGCTACTCTGAAAATCCAATCATACTATCTGAAAGCAAAAACCTTGACAATTTACCCCAAGAAATAATAATCTAAATTCTGCTACTCTTAATATTGAATTAAAGTTTAAAAGCAAACGAAAAACTTATTGAAACTTCAGAAGTTCTTACAACCTTGCTTTGCTTTCGTTTGTTTAATAAAAATTCTTCCTCGCATAATGATTTTGCTTTCATTTTGTGATAGACAGCTATTATGCAGAAAATGCCAGCTTCTAAATCTTGTTTTCTGATTAGGTGAAAATGATTAAACTTTTTTAAAATTGCAACCTTTTTCTGCAATAAATATGTATGAAAAGATTAGCACCACAACATTCGTCTTGGTGAGTTCTATCATATGAGCTAAACAAAAATAAAATCTTTACACAAAAACAAAATATTTAGGTTTTGAATTCATATTTAGGCATTACCACTGTTTTCAGCACATTTGGCCCCAGTAGTTTTTTATTTAAATTTTTTTATGTATATATAATTAGCATCAAGGGATTACTGAAGTTGAAATCTATCAGAAAAGTTAAATCTAAATACAGTTTTCTTTTGAAAGAATAATAATATTTGGAGTCAAAGTCGATTTCAGGTGTTAATCTTTTTTTTCACAGGTTCTTACTTCAGCACTTTTTTTCTACTGAATTTTTTTGCATATAACTAACATGGATAGATTCCTGTCATAAGCTAAAGTAAAATATAGATTTATTTAAAAAAAAAAATATTTGAACTCAGTCAGGCGTTATTCTCCTGTTTGTGACCTCACATATTTGGCTCAACCTTTTCCTATGAACCAGTTATCAAATTTTTTAGCTCAAAATGTAGCTTATGGTATGACCATCATCTCATTTAGTTAAAAAAAAAGTTAATGACAAAGCCTAGAAGTGGTCATGAGTGAGTATATTATTCACACACGGGAGTGTGTGAATGATATTTTTTGAAAAGATTAGCACCACGACACTTATTCTGATGAGTTCTATCATATGAGGTAAACAAATTTTTAGGTTTTGAATTTGATTTTAGGCATTACCACTTTTTGCAGCAATTTTGGGCCCAGTAGTTTTTAATTTTAAAATCATTTTTTGACATAATTGGCATCATTGAATTCCTCTAGTGGAAATCTATCAGAATAGTTAAATTTAAATATAGTTTTCTTTTGAAAGAAGAATAATATTTGGACTCAAAGTCAATTTCAGGCATTACTCTCACATTTTTGACCTCACATATTTTACTGAAACTTTTTTTCTACTAAAGCAATTTTCAGATTTTGTAGCTGAAAATGTAGCTTAGGATGTGACCAATCTAAAAATATAAACATCATATAATTTGGTTACAAATGAATTAGTGACAAAATTTAGAAGTGACTGCGAGTGAGTAAATGGTGACCTTAAAAATATCATTTACACACTACTGTGTGTGAATGATAGGACAGACAGTGAACTAAAAATCACCTTAGACACAAATTGATATTTGGTACATATAACATTTTTGTTTTCTTTTTAAGATTTAATAGGATTATTAAAACTGCATATGAGATACAATCCTGTATGTAACCATGTTTGCACTACTACATATATCAAGGATAATTTCTTTTACTTGAACACAAAGAGAGTGGGACGTGTCACTTTAATCTCTTTATTACAGGTACTTATTTAATCAACATCAGAACTGAAGGCAACACTTTTTGAAACCGGTTCATAGCCCGCAAAATATTCGTTGGGAGATCTCTCAGGTCAAACGCTCTAGAACATTCCAAGCAAACTGTGGTTAGCTCCCCCTTTGCTAGCATAAAAGACTGAACTGCTAAACCACACACAAGAGAGCATTAGAAGCAATATCGCCTACTTAAGAGCAATTTCCAATTGAATCTACCTCTTCTTTAAGACACAACGAGGTTAACATCAGAGAGAGAGAGAGCCAGGCATACGGATTCAATATTCTTTCTTACCAGCAACTCGCTATGGTATTCTATGCCTAGTGCCTATCTGAAAGTAATTTTTGTAGTTTGAATTCCTCCTATTTTCTCACTGTCATCGTGGAACATGGCAAAATGTTCAGAACCTTTAACTTCAATCCCAAATAACTTGATTGTGTACTCACAGTATGAATTCGTTTGTTACGCATCTGAATAAAACTTTGGATACGAAGTTGTTCACGCATGGATACAAGTGTTTGTTGTCACTTATTGCACTAGAGGTATAATACGGTCATTGGATTAATGACCCAGTACAGTCATTAAAGTGTTGACATCTTCATTAGCGACTTCCCTTGCTAAAGTGGTAACCCTGGACAGAAAAAAGGACATACCTGTTGATTATGAGAAAGTTTGTATGCTATCTTTGAGCAGGAATGGTTCTCCCTGAAACAGAAATGGCGCGAAGATGTTTTATGAGAAGAAATGCATAACGTGAGTCAACCCCACCTCAAAGCTGCCCAACATGTGGAATTTCTCCATGAAATATTTCTTTGACCATACAACAATAGCTATTACCTCTGTTCTATGACCATTTTTCTCCACGTGCAATTTTCTCCTAATAGCAACGTTGAACTGTGTTCTTGTGTTCGAGATAGCTGCTAAACAACTGTGTCTTCGAGACACATGAACTTTTTCTGTTGCGAACTCCATATTTCACTGCATGACACATTTTTCCCTCTGTCAGGTACAACTTTGTGTTTTCTTTTATCTTTGTCTACTGATATTTTTTCTCGTTGGAAGACGTTATCTTGTTTGCTCGCGACTATGTGTAGAATTTTCTTCGATGTGTATTTTCTGGTTTTTGGTCAAATCCAGCTTGTCTTTTCCTTCTTCTAAACATGTGTTACGTTTTTTCCTGCCAAAGATGAGTCACATCACTCTGCCCCACTATCATGGCTGTCCTAAGATGTGGTTTGCCCAGCTGGAATGATACTTTGTATCCAATCACATTCAGTCAGCTCAACAGAGATTACACATTGTATTGAGTGGGATTCCTTCACCGTTAGCGCTTACCGTCAAAGACCTAATCACAGACACAACACCAGATGCTTCCTACGACAGTATAAAGGCAGAGGTCCTTCACAGGAATTCTAAATTCTCCTAGAGTCACTTTCGCATGTTCTTGGAGGACGAACATTTGGGGGATAGAACCCCAACAGAATTTTTACACAGAATTCATGAGTTGGCCAACAGCTCAGTAGAAGAAAATTCATTCATGAGGCAGCTATTTTTCTTTCGGCTGCCATCCAATGTTCAGTCCATTTTAGCACCAATGAAAGAGGGTAGCTCACCAGAACAAATAGCTACATCTGCGGAGAAGTTCCTGGAATTCTCTAGGTCTACCTCATCTGCTGACAAGGTAGTAGCTATCACTTTATCTACAGGTACCCAGGATCCTTCATGTGGCAGCACAAGAAGAAACCCTGAAAGCAATTAAGGACTTGGCACAACAGGTTTCACAGCTGTGTTGTGTGCATTCCTCTTTTTCCCAATCGTTTTCTAGGAATCATCTTAGGCATTGTTCTTGCCAGCATGCCATTACTGCATCTAACATGCCATGTTGGTACCATCAATGATTCAGGGATAAGGCAATCAGTGTAGACAGCCTTGTTCTTACTCCCCACAGGGAAACTAGACCAGGAGACCCTGAGCATGTCAGCTGTCCACACGCTTTGTTCTACTCCCCATCATTCATTTTTTGTTAGAGACGTCAACTCCTCTACACTTTTCATGGTCAACACAGGAGCCAGCGTCAGTATTTGGCCCTTATGTTTCACCTTGACTAGGCCTCAACCTTCCAATATTTCTTAGTATGCTGTTAACCACTCTACTATCCGGACAGATATCTTTATCTATAGATTTATCTCTACGTAAAGATTTTAAATGGATTTTTGTCATCGCAGATCTACTTTATCCAATATCGGGTGTGAATTTTCCACACCATTACTCATTATTGGTAGATGTGAGAAGGCAGCAGCTTCTCAACAATACAACCTTCTTATCAACTCCCATGAAGAATTCTACTGTCACTCCTGTAAGTCCTTCCTTCTTCATTGCCACCTCAGGGGACCTGTATCACGCATTGCTTGCTTCTTTTCCAGAGCTTACTGACTTGTCATTTAAACCAGCCGAGCCTGTTCACTCATTGAGACATTTCATCTCCACGATGGGACCTCCTGTTTTTTCCTGTCTGCGGTGGTTGGCACTGGACAAACTTAAGGCAGCTTGGGCTGAATTTGAACATAAGCTCCAGCTTGGACTTATTCAATCATCCATGAGCCCATGGGCGTCTCCTTTACACATGGTAAAAAAAAACACTGCAGACTTTTGACCGGTTGGTGATTTCAGACACCTCAATGCTGTCACTACCCGACAGATATCCTTTATCTCATCTTCAGGATTTTTTATCTGCTTTACATGAATCCATTTGGCTCATTCTAGTTCTTATCCATGTCATTTGGACTGCGCAATGCCGCCAACACTTTCAAGTGGTTTATTGATGAAGTCGTTTGTGGGATGAATTCCGTTTTTGCTTACATGGACAACCTCCTCATAGCCAGTGACACAGTTGAACATCATCATCAACACCTATCTCAGTTGTTCCAGCATCTCTGGTCGTACAATGTCAAGGTCAACCCTGCAAAGTGTGTGTTTGGTACAATTTCATTGGAGTTCCTGGGACATCTTATAGACTCTGAAGGCATTTGGCCTCTGCCGGCAAAGGTGGAAGCAATTCAGCAACTTTCACCCCACACATCATAGAAAAAGTTACATCATTTCCTAGGGTTAATCAATTTCTATCATTGCTTCATTCCTAACTGTGCAGACAAGTTGTTTCCCTTGACTCAGCTTTTGAAAGACAAGAAAAAGAAAGATTCTCCTATTTCTCTTTCTTCCAACACTTTGTGATCTTTTGAATCTGTCAAATCTGATCTTGCTCAAGTTTCCTCACTCGCACATCTTATAGCGAACACAGAACTATCTTTAACTGTTGATGCCTCAAATTGTGCTACTGGTGCAGTATTACAACAGACGATCAACCACCAGACTCAACCATTAGCAGTTTGCTCATGCCAATTAGAACCAACGGTATAACACTTTCGGAGGAGAGCTATTAGCTGTTTATCTTGCTGTGAGACACTTCCACCTCCTCCTTGAAGGTCGGGAGTTCACGATATTCACAGATTATAAACCACTCACATTTGCTCTCCAATCCAAGTCGGAGAATTACTCACCAAGGGCACACAGACACTTGGACTTCATTTCTCAGTTCACCAGTGACATACCCCATATTGCCAGATCTGCCAAAATACCTGCTGATACTTTGTCTAGGCTTCCTCTGTGTTCCCTTTTGTCTCCTGCTACAATTGATCTGGTTGCCATTGCTTCAGACCAGCCTTCCTTGGATTCACTCTACATTTCTTCTGCTCAGGTTTCCTGCTGCAAGTTTGAGTACCTGCCATTTTAGTCCACTGAGGGGAACATTCTCTGCGATGTTTCCACTGGTTCACCCAGCTGCTCCTTCCTGATCGTCATTGCTGCCGTGGTGAAGTTTATCATGGCCCGATTCTTCTGGCCTGATATGTGTCATACAGTCACCGCTTGGGCATGTTCTTGTTTGCAGTGTCAGCACTCCAAGGTGCATAGGTATGTTCGTGCTCCACTGGGGCAGTTCAGTCCACAGGACACTCGCTTCCGACACATCCATATTGATCTTGTTGGTTCCTTCGCGCATCAGTTCTGGTTTCACATACATTTTGACCTGTATTGATCAGTTCACCCAATGGCCTGAGGCCATACCCCTGGTAGATATTACTGCCGAGTCTGTGGCTCAAGCTCTCATCGCCAGTTGGATTGCTCGCTTTGGTACCCCCTCTAGGATCACCACTGACCATGGACACCAATTTAAAGCCTCCCTTTTCCATGAACTGTCACGGCTGCTGGGTGTACAACGCATTCATACAACTAGTTACCACCCAGCCTCAAATGGAATAATGGAAAGATTGCAAAGGCAGTTAAAGGCTCCACCTTGTGCGACTCCAAATCCACAATGATACACTGAACTTCTTCCCATCGTTCTCCTAGGTTGCTAGTCTGCTGTTAAGGCAGATTTGGGCTACTCCTCAGCTGAACTCCTGTATGGTACCACTTTGGCACTTCCTGGTCAAATGTTAGCACCAGTCAACTCACTGCATCTGGAACCTGCATCATACATCACCAGACTTCATTCTTACTTCTCAGATCTGCCACCCATGGCACCTCGTGATCAGTCTATTTCTTCTGCTGTTCCAGCAGATATCTCTACATGAACATCTTTTTGCGGAATGATGCTGTGTAAGACCCCTTACACCATCCTACTCAGGCCCTATCTGTGTGCTTTCACACACACCAAAACTTTTCACCGTGGACATTAATGGTTGGAAAGAGACTGTATCTATTGACAGAGTAAAGAAGGCTTTCCCTGAAAGTCTTATTCCATTACATGACACACCTGTCACACTCACTCCACCAACAACTTCACATCAGCCTCAAACATCTTTACATGCTTCCAAGCAACATTCGCAAACACCACATTCCACTCCATCTTATGTCACTCTAAGTGGTAGAACAGTAACTTGGCCACATAAACTGTCCAAAACTATCTATATTTAATCACCTTTTCGTATTAACATAAACTATGCTTATTGATACACCAACTGTTTTGAACAAACTGTACAATTTAACAAACTGTTTTGCTGCATTTTGTCTTTGCACATTTTATTACATGTATTTTGTATGCTATGTGTTTGTTTTTACATGTTTCTAGTCTTTTATTCACATAATCTTGTATTTGCATGCATTGTTTAGATTTTGCCATTTTCCATGATTTCTCCCTTTTCCAGGCTCTTTCTGTTTCATTGCCAACAGTTTAACTCTTTGACCGTTCAACATTTTCATTCCTTTCAGTCTGGGGAGTTGGAAATCAACTACAGTTATCTCTCAGGTCAAACGCTCTAGAACATTCCAAGCAAACTGTGGTTAGCTCCCCCTTTGCCAGCATACAAGACTTAACTGCTAAACCACACACAAGAGAGCATTAGAAGCAATATCGCCTACTTAAGAGCAATTTCCAATTGAATCTACCTCTTCTTTAAGACACGACGAGGTTAACATCAGAGAGAGAGAGAGCCAGGCATACGGATTCAATATTCTTTCTTACCAGCAACTCGCTATGGTATTCTATGCCTAGTGCCTATCTGAAAGTAATTTTTGTAGTTTGAATTCCTCCTATTTTCTCACTGTCATCGTGGAGCATGGCAAAATGTTCAGAACCTTTAACTTCAATCCCAAATAACTTGATTGTGTACTCACAGTATGAATTCGTTTGTTACGCATCTGAATAAAACTTTGGATACGAAGTTGTTCACGCACGGATACAAGTGTTTGTTGTCACTTATTGCACTAGAGGTATAATATGGTCATTGGATTAATGACCCGGTACAGTCATTAAAGAGTTGACATCTTCATCAGCAACTTCCTTCGCTAAAGAAGAATTAAAAGCAAACTTGACACAGTTACGGTTTTAAATTCTGAACAGGTAGATCTGAATAAAACATACTACAGGGCATCTTTTTATGTTATTTCATTAACAATTAAAAATCAGATAATTGTGGGTCGCACCTTCGACGAACTTTCTTATTTAATGCCTTAAATATATACCTACTTGACGTACGCCATGTATTCCCACGCTCCATTTCGTTCAAATGTAAACATTTTAAGTGCCATTCAATTTTAGGTTAACCATAGATAAATCTAATTTAACAGCAATAATATTTTTTCGAATGAAGTGATAAATGTCGTAGGGGGCAGGATCTCTCAGACTCGACTACACTTTACCTGATTTCGATTACTAGTTAGCATTTCACTTATAACCTAGACTCTTAGCAAAACATGGACATCGCAATATCCCACAAACTCTTTGCATTAGTTGAACGTCTTGTATGTACAAAAGGCGTACTTACAGTGTTGGGAGGTACAAAATAATTGTTACAATTTGCAAAAAATCAGTGAAAAGGAATGTAGTTTTACAAAAGGAAAACAAAAAAAAGAAAGAAAAGACATCAATGCAGCACCAAGTGCCTCAATTGGTCGTACACCACAAGGTGTATGTATCTAAGAATATTATTTCAACAAAATAGTGAGAATTTGTTTTTGCAATTTAAGCTGGAAAATGTTTATTTTTCAAGTTCATGAAAACAAATTTAATTGCATTTCATTTTAAACTGTCTTTATGAATAATTTTCACAACAAACTTTATAATTGAATAGAAGAATGACAGCTGAAGTCGACAATTCTAATAGTCATTAATTCCAGAACATAATTTTAATTGATGCGTCTAAATTATGGAACTTATTTTAATCTGACATTCATATAACTATTCGAAAATGTCATCCGGAGAAATGACAAGATTTCCATTTTCACAAAACAAAAACACTTCCACCAAATGAATTTTCTTCAACTCCACTCGAAATGTGTAAAATAAAGTTAAACAACCGAATACATGTCTATTTAAAAAGTTTCAAATATTAAATTTATCAGTTGAAATGCGTATCAATTATATCTAACTCGCATCTATTAAATTATTTCAATTTACTCATTAAATAAGATTTGATACGTGTGTTTATGTTTAATAAACGTATCAAATATATTAGAGGAATGCATTTCATGAAATTACATCAGAAATATATGTACTTCCAAAAAATTCACGAATAATTTCACTGTCCTAAGACGGAAAGAACTAAATATCAAACAAACGACAAAATAGTACAGTTAATTTCATAAATATTTTAAGACTGATTTCAACTTTCATCATGAAATTTTTATTCTTAACTTTATCAAACTAGACAGGCGACAAAACAAAAAAGAAAAGACTACATATTTTGTATTAAAAATGTGTTCTAATTTTAACATTTAATTAGCACGAGAAATATTTTTTAAATTTATAGTAAAACTGAAAAGAAATAACTCACTCGAACCCGGGCTGGCTGTGTATATGATGAATCCTGTGAACAGAACGGCAACAAAGTGTGCAACCATAAGGAATATAGAAGCAATCACCAAAGGTGAAGACTCCGATGACTCCGTTCCGTTGTTGGCTGCCGTAGTGTTTGTTTTGTGATTTGTAATAAAGATTCGAATGGGAGGGGTTAAAATATTGCAAATCTAGCAATTTTGCATGACGAAGTAGAAATCTGAAAACCGGCTGGTATTAAAGGGCAATTATCGAAACAGAAATATATTAATATTCTTGTCGGTTAAATCTTTTCAAATTTATTATTGAAAATAAACTTTCTAAGAATGTTACCAGTGTATTTTTTTAAAGGTTGGTTTTTATTTTTCTGGATGTGGGAAGGACGCGATAATCTGTTTAATAACCCCTTGATATATTTTTATTTATTAAACAATTTAACTTTTTTAATAGCAACATGTTTGTTTTAAGTTTAATAACGAAGTTGTTAGTAGCTTGGAATGTCCTACAAATAAAATAATAATTACACTTCTATAAAGACGTTACAAATTGGTTGTGCCATAAAAAATCTCAGTAAGAACGATTATTACTGATTTATTATATTTCAATGCCAGTCGTCATCATTATTATTATCTCAGTCATTATTTCGAGATTTAAAACAAAACACAGAAGATAAAATTATTAAATAGTGGCTTTTTACGGTTCACATAAGTTATCTCCCTTCTAAGTATCTTTTTAAAGCACTGAGTTTTCCTCCAGAACCCAGGATATTGAAAGGTCTTTCAGCTTAACATATTCGCGGACCTCCAGTACTACTTTGCGGATCACAGTTTGGGAACCACTGATCTGGAATAACGATCTATAACACTTATAGCATGAAAATGCTTTACGTAATTAAATAAGTAAATGTTGGATAACTTTTATAAATTTCTTCTAAAAACAAAACTCGCCTAAATTTTCAAACGAAATATAATTGTAACTGAAATCCAAATTAGTTTTTCTATATGTGGAGAAAAAAATGTAGTTAAGTAAAAGTAAGAGAATTCTTAGAAAAAGCCAAATATACTGAGTAGTGAAAGGGCAATTAATATAACTTTCACTTGAAATACCAGAAATATTGTAATAGCCACTAAAAGAAAACTTATATGCTTAATATGCTCTTCCACAAATTCACTGACTCGAATAAATAAATCCATTAATAAGAAAATATACACAATACATGCATGCATATATACACCTACGTACAGGTATACACGGAGATATCCATGTGTAGCCGAGCAAGAAGTATTGAGATAATTACAAAGCTTAAAGTAGGTAATTGTTCAGTTTAGGGATATTAAAAAAGTAAATAAAAATTAAAGGGGAGATAACTAGTAAAGGGACAGATAAGTCAACATAAATATTGGATATTATTTACTTTGGAATTGATCAGAATGGCACATGGAAGACCAGCCGGACCGCAATTCATTGTTCCTAAAATTGAAATTGTCAACCATGAATCAATCTTGGAATATCACGCAATTAGCTGAATCACAAGACAAGATTCTTCAGTGGTTGACACGGCGGCGACTAATTTACGCACGTGCGAAAATTGTAATTCGCCATGCTGCCTTACTACAATATTAGTTGTTTAACAGTAAGTTGACTTATTTATGTCCCTTTACTAGTTACCTCCCGCTTGATTTTTATTTACTTTTTTAATGTCCCTAAACTGAACAATTATCCTGAAGGTATTACGGAAAATATGAATATCGAGAATACAATTTTTTTTTAATTATGATTCACTTACCAACAAACAGATCTAAAATAGTCTCTTCCTTTTTTTAAGTGTAGAGGACGGGATAAAAAGAGGAAAAATACGACTTTTTATTTTACTTTGTCTTTTATATTTTAAATTTCCTTTTTATGTGTATCATTTCGATTTCTCTTTGTAGTGTGATCCAATAGCTGAGCCTTTGTCTCATCAATTTCCATTGCTGGTCCAGTGAGTGTCACTAATAGCCAAAATATTATCTAAAACACATTTATCAAGCTTGCGAGTGGTCAAGCTCCAAATTTCCAATGAATTCAGTGGGGAGAAAACTCTACTAAATTGAGTAGGGGTTTTTTTTTCATACTTCCGCCTTTTAGTTTTGACTTCACGTCAAATTTTGTATGTTTGAGCTTTAAAATGTTTTGTTAAATAATTCCCAAATTTATTTGTTTTTAAAATTTAAGTTAGAGTTTTTAAAGTGGCAGTAGATCACTGCCTTTGTTATTTTCCTTTTTCTTTTAAAGAAGTATTATACATGGATATTGGCCTGGGAACGAAATCTTTTTACAAACAAAGCTGGTTTTTCTTTTCAATCTTAATATCAAACACAGACATAATATTTTTTTTTTATTATACATGGAAAAGTAATGCTTCAAATCACTCCAAAATTTTTCAGTACTCACTTGTTTTGGTGATGATGTTTTCCCCTCTTAGCCCAGCATTTTTTTATTGCCACTGCTGGGGACGTTTTTCATTCTCTCTTTGCGTCTTTTCCGGAGCTGGTGGACATCACTTTCAAACCGGCGAAGCCCGTGCATTCCACCCTCCATTACATCAAGACGACTGGACCACCCGTTTTTTCGCGCCTCATTCCCCCCTCCACCAGCCCATGGGCATCTCCTCTTCATTTGGCCCGTAAAGGGGACACGGATTTTCGCCCGGTGGGGGACTATCGGCGACTTAATGCCGTGACGATAGCAGATCGCTATCCCATTAGGAACCTACAGGATTTCTCAGCCTCAGTTGGTGTTGAAAGAAAACACGTGAGTGGGAGAAATACGCTCGTGTCATAGTAGTTGATGGTTCAGTTTCCAGGCTGTATGGTATTTTTTCTCTGGGGTAAGAAAACCGTTGCAGTTGTTCCATTTCCTCGTCTCTTGTGTTGTTTTTTTTTCGTCGTCTCTTCATTTTTGACGAGTTGTTTGAGAGATAATTTCGTGTTCGTACTAGGGGTCACCAGTTATAAGAACTGGATGAGATATGATGGCTCGGCCATCTCTCCCCAGTTCTTATATTAATTATTAAAATTCAGAAATACAACAACACGAGGGATAACGGTAACAACAGATCAATAGTTTATTCTAGGTTGGTGTAGAGCCGTTTCGTTTCTGGGTGAATAGGCATGCCGCTAGAATACCAAAGAAGCTTCGACCACATGTCGGGGTCGAGTTGTGAGAGCCTGGAAGAACGTCCTGTCACGACGGCTGCTGGATGGATAAGAGGTCGAACGCTATTTCTTTCTCTCCACCTGTTGCATTGCGCATGCGTGCTCAGGTACTTCCGCTGACGGCAAGTCCCTTGCACATGCGCAATGGCACTTCCCAAGATGGTGGCCAATGGCGGCCACATGCGCCACTACAATGTCTAAATCCCTTTTCATTGCACAAGATTTTATGTACATGCATTAGAGCACAGTGTGTCAGACAATGTTGCAGCATAATTTTGAGCCCAGCTCAATGTTTTGGCAACAAAAAAACATCCAGAATAACCTTAGTTAATGTCTCTGAAGTGTAGTCAGGAGAAAATCTTGGACATCCTAATTTTCAAAAACATAACAATAACTGATTTGTGTTCCATTCCAGAACAATCACAGATAATACCAATAAACATGGAATCTTCAACCTTTCATTCTGATCTCATGTAGAGTGTTATGAGCATATGCCTCTAAGACTTCCTTTTGTATGGTATCAGATAGGAAATTAACACGTCGTTTAGGCCACTAACTTATTTCTGCACCACATTCTTTGGCAAGTTCTTTTATGAGATTTACAAAGTTTCCTGTGACACATGTTAACTTTCTCTACAAAGATGGAACTAGAAACTTCTTTTATCTTTTACTAAGGATATTCCTTGAACCTTTAACAATGGAACTGTGAACTGCTCTTATCTTTTACTTAGGATTTCCTTAATTCTCTGATCACTATTATCTTTCACTAAGCGTGTTCTTTAATTCTTGAATGAACTGGTAACTACTAATATTCTTTATTAAAGATATTCCTTAATTCTTTCTCTCCAAAGACAGAATAGTTGGCTTACATGGAAAGCTTTGCCCAATGACATATGATCCACATGCTCAGCTATTCTAGAAACAACTGTAAGAAATTTTATGTTTTATTTCTTAATCATTTATTTACTATTTAACTATTCTGCAATTACGTCTGGATTATAAATTATATGCTCTAAAGTGATACCACATATTTTACTTGTTCACCTCACTTTCTAATATTAGGTTGTTTCACATGATATGTCGCATATTTATTACTTGTTATTTCAGTCATTCAAAAACTCAATTATGTATACCTTGCATTTAATCTTGATTTTTTTTTTCTATACAAGATTCATACCCACAGACCTTAAGAAAATGATAACAACCAAACTATGTTGAGTGATTTTCTTGTATGAGTTCAAACTGGGTCACTCTGCCACAAAAGCTCTACAGAATATCAAGCGGGCCTTTGGTAATGCCTTTGTTGACATCAGAACTGTTCAGAGATGGTTCCAAAGCTCTTGTTCAGGAGATGATAGCCTTGAAAATAAACCAAGGGGTAGGCCAAAATCAGTTATTTGGCATGATGGATTAAATGCTTTGGTTGAACAAAATCCAAGAACGAAGGTTCGAAAACTTTCATCAGAACTCCAAACATCTCACACAACTGTTTTTGGACATCTGTAAAAAATTGGAAAAGTCAAGAAAACAGATTTGTTCCACGTCAACTGAATGAGATTCAAAAAAACATGCTTTGAAGTGTGCTCCTTATTGCTTTCTTGACTGTAAAAAGACCATTTTTGCATCAAATCATTACTTGTGACAACAGCAGGAGAAAAGGACAGTGATTAGATGCAGGAGAGTCACATAAATGCTACCCAAACCTACCATTGTACCCTAAAAAAATGTTAGTGGTCACTGTATGGTGTTCTGTGAAGTGAGTTATTCATTATTCATTTTTGTAACAAGGAAGAAAGGTAACAGCAACATCGTATTGCCAGGAAATTCATTGTATGCATGAGAATTTGAAAAAGAAACAACCCAGACTAGTGAATAGAGATGGCCTAATTTTGCTCCACAACAATGCACATCCTCACACTCCTCAAGCTATGGTTCAAAAGTTGCAAAGCCTGAATTATGAGATTTTGCAACATCCTCCCTATTCCCCTGATATCTCTCCTACTGATCATCACTTCAATAAAACATTCTTAAATAGAGAAGAGGTAATTGAAGCTTTTGGACAGTTTATCACAGCAAGAGATGAATTTTTTTTTTAAAGATGGAATATATGACAAAGAGAAACATTGGGTAAACGTCATAAATGAACATGGTTCATACCTTGATTAAATAAATCATTTCTCTAACACTTCTGAAATATTTTATTGTAACCTTTCAAATACGACATTTCATGCGAAACAACCTAATATATATCAACCAGCTCAATGATGAACCACTTATAGCCATCTTTGATAGGCTGCTTCAACAACACCGTTTCAGATGCTGTTCAAGCTAGAATTTTAGTGGTAAACCAACCTAAGCACTTATAGTACATTATTACATTGTCATTAGATGCAGTTTTTTTAAAAATATGTGTGTGTGTGTGTGTACACATGCACATACGGCAGGCTTCATTTCCATCTACCAAATTCACTGACAAAGCTTTGGTCGACCCAAGGCTATAAGTAGAAGAAACTTGCCTAATGTGCCACCCAGCGGGACTGAACCTGGATCCATGTAGTTGGAAGGCTTCGGTCGTAGGCCTGCAGCCATGGTGAAGCACCACTTTAATTTATTTTTTCTCAGCTTTGTTGTTACTTTATGACTGGAAGTTAGTCTATGATTGAGTTGGGAGCAGCTGATCTCCCCTGAGTGCATCCTTGAATTGCTAACTGGTTCGGTATTATTGTTAGGAGTTAATCAGTGTTTTTTTTATTAATGTTTCAGTAGAAATTCCTTTTATATTTCTGATTACTTTAGGCAGGCAGTTGAACAGTTGAGGACCTCTTAATAGATTGGTACAATAAAGTGTTTTTGCTTGTGATTTGGAATCTAACAGTTCATGCATTAAAATTCTCTCTAATGCTGAATTTTGGAACATGATTTTCCATACATATCTGATAGCATATCTCTCTCTCTTCAGCATTCAAGATAGTAGAGGCGCAATGCTTTCAAATATTCCCAGTAGTTAAGGCTTTTAACCAAAGATATTTTACTGGTAAACATTCATTGTAACCCTTAAATTTCTTCTATGAGACTGGATGAATTAGGAGACCAAAGTTGTGACCAGTAATCTAACCTGTTCAGAACTCCAGTTTTCCATAGAGTTAGGCTAGCTACAGGTTCTCTTGTCACAAAGGTTTGCAGAATCCATCCTATGAGTCGTCTGCATTTAAATATCAGTTTGGTGATGTGCCTGATGAAAGCTGCATCATTTGACATGATTACTCCTAAATCCAGTATGTCATTAGCGCTCTGAATCATTCTGGCATCAAATTTTGTGATTTGTGTGTACTCCCTCTGTAACAAACAACCTGAAATTTTGATGTATTAGATTTCATATTGTTTTAATCCCCCTATTGATGAAGGAGGTTTAGCTCATTTTGGAGCGTGACAGTATCTTCTGGAGTTTGGATAGCCATGGATGTCTTTGCATCATCGGTGTAACTCGTTATTTTGGATGAGTGCACATGTGATAGGTTGATAATAAATAATTATAGTCTAAGAACCGTTCCCTGAGGCATACCACTTATTACAGGTGACTTCACAGAGAGAAAACCATTTCCAGCAACAGATTGGCTCCTACCATGTAAGAAGTCAAAGAGCCATTCTCTGAGTTTTCCTGAGATACCAAGATTCCTTAACTTATGACAGATGATTCTATGAACAATCTTGTTGAACACCTTAACAAAATCAATGTATATATAGTTAATGTCCTTTCCTCTCAAGCACATTATTAAGAATAGTGTTACAGTACTGTAATAGTTGTGAAAGGCAACTTTGTCCAGTTCAAAAATCATGCTGTATATCATCTACAAGGTTGTTTTACACAAGGCATGTACTAATGCTATTTCAGACAATGCGTTTGATAATTTTAAATGCGTGAGATGTGAGAGAAACGGGTTTGTAATTTTTAGCTTCAGCCCTGCTACCTTCCTTTGTGTAGAGGTATTACTATTGTGCCTTTTGATAGTTCTGGGAATTCCCTGGTATCTAGCAATTTTTGAAATAGCATCTTTAATGGTTTCATGAGGCTCTTTTTGCACATTTTTAGCAGTATGGCTGGGAAACCATCTGATCCAGATGCTGAGCTTGAATCTAAGTCATTAGCTGTAAGTTGAGTTCTGGGGATTAAAGAATTCATTTGGCTCATATATTATTTTGTTAACTATAGGTTGGGAAGATGCACTGTTGACTCAAGAATGTGTATATTTGTGATGAATCTTTAGTATCAGGTCATTAACAATAAAATGTCCGATTTTCTTATGCACTAAGTTTGACAATCGTTAACTCTAATGTTTTATCCTGACAATTCTTTGTTTTACAACATTGAAGAGCTACATCACTTTCGAAATGCAATTGATGGTGTCTTATGATATTGTAAGTTTTCTCTTGTAAATAAATTTTTGTGAACCCATGGATAGATAAAAAATTCATGTGGTTTATAAATATGAGTTCCATATGGAACTAATACATCCCAGACAGCTCAAAACATCAATGAGGTGCTTGTTGAAGATGTGGCGAATGAGCGCATTGTATGTCGATGGTTTGAAAAGTTCCGGTCTGGTGACTTTACTTTTGAAAATCAGCCCCGTGGATAATGATGGAGCTGGAAACTGTAGTGGAAGCGGATACATCTCAAACTATGTATGAGCCAGCAACAAGGTTTGATGTTTCAATTCCAACTGTATTGGACCATCTGAAACAAATCGGCAAGGTAAAGAACCTGGATAAGTGAGTAAAACATGAACTGAATGAGCATGAAATGACACATCATCTTGAAACTTGCTGTTCTTTGCTGTGAACCATTTTTGCATTGTGTTGTTAAGTGTGATGAAAAATGGATTTTTTTCAACAATAGCAAGCGTTCTGCACAGAGGTTGGATAGAGATAAAGTGCCAAAACACAAACCAAAAAAGAATATTCACCAAAAAAAGCTAATGGTGTCTGCTTGATGGTCCAGTGCTGGTATCAACCACAACAGCTTCATGAGACCTGGTTAAGTCAATTACAGCAGATGTATACATCAACCAATTGGATGAAATGATGAGTGAACTTGCAATTAAACAACCGAAATTGGTCAATAGAGACAGGCTAATTCTCGTGCAAGACCACATGCTGCACAAAGAATGTTACTCGAGTTACAGGAACTGAACTTGGAAAGTACTCTGTCGTCCACCATATTCCTCAGACCTTGCACCTACTGACTATCACGTTTTCCGGGCGTAAGACGACTTTTTGCAAGGAAAGGACTTCAAATCTGAAGAAGATGCAAAAACAGCCTTTCATGATTTCATCACCTCTTGCTCTCTGGAATTCTTCACTGCCAGCATAAATAAGTTGCTGGTAAAATGGCAAAATTGTGTTGATAATCTAGGTGCATACTTACTTTTTGTTGAGTAAAATAAACTTTCAGTTCAAAATTGGACATTTCATTCTTAATGACCTGATATATGATCTATTTTAATCCACAGATAGCCAATTTGGTTATCTGTAGCTGATTTTTGTTTAGCAAAGGGGAAATAGAACTTAGAAATAGATTTTATATTTTACAGACGATTGTTTACTCTACCTTCAAACTGTTTCTAACCAAAAATTACAAGGGGTTAAAAATAGGTTGGTTAAATTTTTCCGAAACATGGGCTTAAGCATTGTTTTCGACGATGATATAACTAAACCCAACTTTTTGGATATTACCCTTAGCTTATATAATGATTCATATTTCCCATACTATAAACCCTCAACTAATTTAGAATATATTAGCTCTTTCAGTAATCACTCAAAGGCTATTACAAGGAATTTAGTTAGAAATATTTCACTTAGACATTCTAGGTTATCTGCCAATGTTGACATCTTCAACGAAAATGCCGAATTTTATAACTCTGCAGGCTATAAGGAAAAAACTACTTATATTAACCCTATTGACATTAATTGGTAAATTAATTTGGTCTCTGAAGGAACATAATAAACAATTTGATTTGGAATTGAATATTCTATCTTGGTCATTCCCATATGATAAAGGTAAATCTTGTCTGCTCTGTATCGATGACCTCTACCTCATCCTGTTCTCAGAGAATTCTCTTGTAAACACGTTTAAAGAATGTGTTTATTGTTGCAAACATTGGCAAAAAACACCTTTAGCTCCTATAAGTAATTTCTACCAATGTATGCAATTCGACCTTTAACTGTCGTCATACATTTCATTTCCACTAAATATATCTATTTCCACGCCTTTAAGCTTTATTCCCTTTCATCTAACACACTACATTTCTCCACTCTTGGTTTTCTGCTATTTTCTTTCTTTCTCCTCCTTCTCTTTCACTAAAATGCATTTGATGTTAAATCTATTAATGGTTTTTTAAAAAATAACTTACCAGCGTTCCCTTCATCATATATGCAGTCATCAGATCCAATTTAAATGGCTTACTTATGTTGTTTCACTTTTTTTCTGTGATAAGAACATCACATTGTTTTACATCATTTTATTCCCTCTGGAATAATACCAACGGTTTCTTCGAAACATATGTCAGAAGCATAAAGATTTGAATAACTCCATTTCTTTCTTTATATATATATATATATATATATATATATATATATCGAAAAACTGCAATCCTATTTATATATATATATATATATATATATATATATTTATATATATATATATATATATTTATATATATATATATATATTTTATATATATATATATATATATATTTATATATATATATATATATATATATATATATATATATATATATATTTATATATATATATATATATATATATATATATATATATATATATATATATATATTTATATATATATATATATATATATATTTATATATATATATATATATATATATATATTTATATATATATATATATATATATATATTTATATATATATATATATATATATATTTATATATATATATATATATATATATATATTTATATATATATATATATATATATATTTATATATATATATATATATATATATATTTATATATATATATATATATATATATATTTATATATATATATATATATATATATATATTATATATATATATATATATATATATATATATATATATATATATATATATATATATATATATATATATATATATATATATATATATATATATATATATATATATATATATATATATATATATATATATATATATATATATATATATATATATATATATATATATATATATATATATATATATATATATAAATATATATATATATATATATATATATTTATATATATATATATATATATATATATATATATATATATTTATATATATATATATATATATATTATATATATATATATATATTATATATATATATATATATATATATATATATATATATATATATATATATATATATATATATATATATATATATTTATATATATATATATATATATATATTTATAT